>NW_019268595.1:173618-205857 GCF_002738365.1 Cucurbita moschata | reverse complement strand
TTTATTTATTTATTTTTATTATATGTATATATATATTTTTTTTTTTTTTTTCTTTCTTTCTCGGGTCGTTACACGGCCAAAAATTATATTTTATGTATGTTACACGGCCAACAGGAGCCATAGGCAAGCCTGACCGGTCGTCCTCAACTCTTTTTGTTTTTAAATATTTTAAGTATGTTCCTTATTTTGTGTTTTAACTACTTATATATATATATATATATATGAACTCTATTTTTAATGAATATAAATATATTGTATATTATGTTTTAAATTCTTCTTATTTTATTTAGCAAAAGATTACTCGTCTTTTTACACCATTTCCTCAAACCTTAAGTCGTGGCTGGCATAAAATCGGTCGTGATAGAGTTTGTATTAGAGTCCAAGGTTTCTCTATGCCCTGCTAAAGGGGACGCCCTGCCAAGACTTGGTAAGTAGGTCCTTAAGATTCTAAGTTTAAGTATGCCTAAAATATTAAGTTATTGAGTGCATGATCATCGAGTTACTATTTAACATAAGATCTAAGACAACCTAAAAACCCACAAGTAACCTTGGGTATTGGGTATTCTTTTAGGATTAAAGTCATGCAACCAAAGAGTAGAACCACCATCACGTTCATCCTATAAGCTTTAGGAAAAGGATTATAAATGCTTATTTGACTTAAACCTCAAGGACTAAGGCCACACAGATAATTTAAAAGACAAGCTGAAGAACGACGAAGCCAGAAAAGAATCCTCAAGCAACATGGAAGGGCATGATTAAGGATAAATACCCAAAGACATGTTTAGAATAATGAACTTTTGGGGACCAAATTTCTAAAGAGCGGGAGAATTTGTAATACTCAAAGTAAGGTTAAAATAATTCAAGTATGTTTAAGGCCCCTATATAAAGTGTAAAGGATCTAAGGAAAGGAATTAAGAGATTCAAACAAGAAAAAAGCTTTATTCAATTAATTTTAATGCCACAACAAAAAATTATAGAGAAATTAGGCCTTTAAAAAAGGATCGGAAACCAAAAAGTAGGCATGAAGGGCAAACATATCATTTTTCCATTGTTTAAGAACTCCCCTGATCTTTATTTCTTATCTAGGAGGAATTTCAAGGTGCTTAACTAGGTAAAGATGACCGCTAGAATTTAAATAATTTTTAGAAAAAGTTTGAACTTTTAAGAAAAAATAATAATAAAATATTTAGAAAATGACAAATTATCAAAACACCCTTAAACTTCAATAAAATTACAAAAATACCACGGATCAGAAAATCAAATGTGGGGTGGCAAGAATTCCTAAAAAAAAATCTACCATATCTTAATTTTCAATTGTTGGATGGTCACCAAATTGTAGTATGTTCTAGAAAAGCCACACCTCATAATATCAAACGAATAGAATTTATAATAAATTCGGTTGCTCACTGATCGGAGATGATATTTCCGACGGAGGTTTTGGAAACTCAAACTCCAATTTATGATGATTTTAGAGGTTTTAATATCGGTTTAAACTCCCTTATAAAGTCTTAAGTAGGGCTTTCAATTGCAAGTAATAGTCCACAGCTGTATTGAGTTTTCAATGGCAAGTTATAGGCTCTATGATTTTGGGTCTCTTCAAACTTGTTCCTACCTCTTCTAAATAAGATTATCTAGTAGTTTGATGGAGGAATCAAGTGTTGAAGGAGCGTACCAAATTGAGATTTCCTTTGCCTTACACGGGTTAAGATGAGTACGTTTTATAAAGAAATCAGAAGTTAAAACAATGTAGGCTGCTCAAGAAATTTTATTTGTGTTTTTATTTTGTAACTTATAGATCGAGGAAACAATTAAAAAAATTGAGACCACATGTTTAAGGATGTTCTTTCAAAATAATTTCTTTAGCTAGAGTGAAGATTTCTTCGGTTCTAAAATGCTCTAAAATTGGCTGCCCAACAAAAAGTTTTCTGGTTTGAATTCTGACACGTATAAGTTTTCCAATGAATTTTGGAGGTTTAACCAGACTATAATTCATGTGAAGGCCCTATCTATTCCTTGTAACACCATCCTTAAGTTTCATGAAGGAATCAGTGGAAGAAACGCTTTAAATGGGGTCCTGAAATGCTCTAAAATGTGCACGTCTTCTTTCTTCTAGAGGAAGAAAACGATGACGTGGTTGGTTAAACGGAACGACCATGTTAAACCAAAACTCAACCCTCCCTTAGTTTTTCTCAATTTTAACCCTCTTCTAGACTAGTTCTCATAAAAAAAAATATTATTTTTCTAGAACTAGACCGTCTAAGAAATCTATCAAATAAAATTTAGAATAATTCAGATATTGGAAGCTCGAGAACGAAAGTCCCGAACGTCGACGATGAGTTAAGTTTCCATCTTAGACTTTTCTTAAGAAATAATTGTATGAAACACTAAAAATCGTTAGTTAAGACCCTAAACTGGTCGATTTGGTCAGGATTTTAATAATGTTATAATAACAAGCTAAATGAACTCTACTGCCCATGAAATTATAACACTAAGCATATTTTGTCACATCAAGATCATATAAGAAAATTTGTGTTCATTAGACAAGGTTAAGTAGCCAAACCAACAAATGATGTAAAATGATCATAATGTCCCTATGGTAACTTATCGTCGGTTCATCTAAATGACCTCTAAATACCATGTAACTTTATAATAGGCCTTATTTCATGATGATTAATAACCTTGTAAAGTTAGAAAGTTAATGGGACAGGTTTATAGGTTAAATCAAGAATTAGGGGTATAATAATCAAAATGCCGCTAGAACTCTTTAGGATATTTCAAGGTTTAAACATCCTCCAAATGACTTACTATTTTTCATAAGGCCAATTTATAAGGACATAAAGATACATTCAAGAATTCAAGCTATGTTGCTTGAAACTTAAGAAGCCTTGAGCATAGGTATTCAGACTATGCCACGTGGAACGTATGAAGCATTGGGCAAAGGTTTTTAGACTATATCACAAAAAACGCATGAACCCTTGGATGCGGGTTAGGACTACTTTGAATGTAGGTTTTCAGACTACTCTACTTAGAACGTAAGAAGCCTTGAGCATAGGTATTCAAACTATGCCACTTGGAATGCATGAAGCCTTGGGCATAGGTTTTCAAATCGTATCAAAATGAGCGCATGAAACCCTAAATGCGGGTTTAGACTACATCGCTTAGAACACATGAAGCCTTGGACGTAGGTTAAGAATGTGTGGCTTTGAACCTATAAAACCTTAGACACAGGTTGTTAGATTCCTGACTTGTATCATAAATTCCAGGGAAAGTATCTTGTAGAACAAACCAAGAATAAAAAAACAACATAGAAAATATCCAAAAATGAGACAATGATCTAGAACTTGAACATGGATAAAGATCCAAATTTTAAAAACCACAACCTAAAAGCTTAGTACTAAGGCCCTTCGATCAGAACCAGATCTCATAATCCAAGGACTAATGTCCTTAGACTAGATCATAACAAGAACTTATAACTCAAGAATAGAATCTAACCGCCTAAGTACTTGCAACAAGAAGAAGAACAAGTTAAGGAATGTGTACCCTAACATACCAAGGACAAGATTAAGGGACTACAAGTAGGCTACTTAGTCTTTGTACTCACTCCATATTTTAACTTTTTTAGGTAAATAATGAGCTAGTCGAGGCCGGGAGCTGACATCGGAGTAGGTGCCATAGACAAGTCTCACCCATTGTTCTCAACTCTTTTGGGTTTTAAAATTTTTTTTAGTACATTCCTTATTTTGTGTTTTAAATACTTAGGAATGAACACTATTTTAAATTAATACAAATATATTGTAGGTTATTTTTTAAATTCTCCATGTTCATTTGACCAAAAATTTTCCTTTCTTTTTACACAGTTGAGTCAAACGTTAATGGTGACGTGTAACTACCATATCTTCAATTCCTTGACATTTGTGACAACGTCCTTATCCGTACAACATCTTATCTTTATTTGTAATAAGTAGCATGTGACTTAAGTATTTAAAAATACTTATTAGGTAGGTTTATTTTTTGAAAGGAGAAATACACTAACAAATATGGTGGGACCTATCTTTTCACAAAATATCATGATGATTACCTAGGGCTCTTATTTCTAGTTTGGAAAGGATTGGATGTATAGTAGGTGCTTCAAATTACTTATTTGAATTTTTAAATTATTGTATTAGTTTTATCAGTTTTAAGCACTTATAAACTATTTTATAGACTCTTATTTTTCGATATTGTAGTCAAAATCATCAAGAATGATCATTCTCCACAAAAATTTTGAAAAACATTGACCATATCCCAGATTTTTTAAAACGTGCTTCAAATGACCCGATTAGAATTCAAAATTAGGGTTTCGATTTTAAATACTTACGTACTGTTTCATAGATTCTTTTTCTTCAACATTTTGGTCCAAACCAACAACTTTGATCATTCCCCACAAAAAATTTAAAAAACATCGACCATGACTCATTTTTATAGCACGTGTTTCAAACGGCCCGATTAAGGTTTACAAATAAGAGTTTTAGTTTTAAGCACTTACATGCTATTTTAGAGACTCCTTTTCTTCAACATTCTAGTAAAAATCATCATGTTTGATCATTACCAAATTTGCTTTTGAAAAACATCGACCGTAACTCAGTTTTTTTAGCATGTTCTTCAAACGACTCAATTAGGATTTTCAAATTGGTGTTTCGGTTTTAAGCATTTACATACTATTTTATATACTAGTATTCTTCAATATTTTAACCAAAATCATCAAGAAGGATCATTTACTACAAAAATTTCGAAAAACATCGACCGTGACTAAGTTTTTTTAGCACGTGCGTCAAACAACCCGATTAGGATTCAAAATTAGAGTTTCAATATTAAGCTACCTACTGTTTTATAAACTCTTTTTCTTTGTCATTTTGGTGAAAACCATCAAGTTTGATAATCCACCACAAATTTTTTGAAAAACATCAACCATGATTAATTTTTTTTCGATATTGCTTCAAATTGTCGATTTAGTTTCCAAATTAGGGCTTCGGTTTTAAGCACATATGTACGGTTTCATAGGCTCCTTTTCTTCGACATTCTAGTCAAAATCATCAAGTATGTTCATTCCCCAAAAAATTTCAAAAACATTGACCTTAACTCAGATTTTTAAGCACGTGGTTGAAACAGCCCGATTCAGGTTTGCAAACTAGAGTTTCGGTTTTAAGCACTTACATACTGTTTTATAGACTGTGACTTAGTCCATATTCTGTTTGATCATTCCCCACAATAAGTTCAAAAAACATCGATTGTGACTTAGTTTTTTTATGCACGTGCTTCAAATAGCGTGATTAGGGTTTCAGTTTTAAGCATATATATATGGTTTTATAGACTCATTTTCTTCAACATTCTAGCCAAAATTTTCAAGTTTAATCATTCCCCACAAAAATTTTAAAAAACATCAACTGTTACTCAATTTTTTTTAGCACGTGCTTCAAACGACCCAATTAGGGTTTCCAAATTAGTATTTCGCTTTTAAGCACTTACGTACTATTTTATAGACTCTTTTTCTTTGAAATTGTAGCCCAAATCATCAAGTTTTATCATTTCCCACAAAAATTTCTAAAAACATCGACCATGACTCTATTTCTTAGCACATGCTTCAAACGACTCGATTAGGGTTTCCAAATTAGGGTTCTCTTTTAAGTACTTACATACTAATATGGACTCGATTAGGGTTTCCAAATTAGCTACAACCTTTATGGACATGGATAGCCTGAATACCAATAACGAGAACTCCCTAATAGGACACGAGGCACCTAGATAGTTACCAAAGGGCCAACCATAGGCTAAAGAAGAGGGGCGTCCGTAGAAGGAACCAGCGAGGTAGGGGAGACCCACCACACGCTAGAGCCTTGGCACACACCACTACAGCCAAAAGAGTGGAGGACCCAGACATATTAGTAACAGGTACCCTTCCTACCATTGACTACCTTGCTTATTGACTGAAGTTCTACCCACTCATTTATAGCAAATGAATTCATTAAGCAAACAAAATTAGAATTAGATTCTTATTAGAATCTCTGGAATTAGAATCTCTATAATAGACCTCCTAGCCACACAAAAAGTAAAGGTAGAAAGATTATGATATCTGCAAAGCACTTTGAGGTCACGTTGATAGTCTTAGACATGATAGACTTTGGCGTTATTTTAGGGATGGACTGTCTAGCAAACAACCATGCCTGTTATCGACTGTCGGGTGAAAGAAGTGTTATTCAGACTGTTGTCCAGCAGGAGTTTCAAGTACAAGGGGAAATGTTTTAGAGATGCTCCAAGGTTGATTTCATCCATGAAAGCAAGAAAGCTAATCAAGCACGGGGCATGGGCGTTCCCAGCCAGCATCACCAATACCAATAAAACAAACATCAATAATCCTCTGAACTGGTAGTAAAGCACTTTTAGGACGTCTTTCTGGAGAAACTCCTAAGCCTACCCCAAGTCAGAGTGGAAGACTTCGGGATTGAATTGGAACCAGGAACTCGACCGATCTCCAAGGCTCCTTATAGAATGGTCCTAGTCGAATCCAAGGAACTCAAAGAATAACTACAAAAGTTATTGGAGAAAGGGTTCATAAAGCAAAGTATCTCACCATGGGAGCTCCGGTACTCTTTGTCAAAAAGAAAGATGGGTCCTTACGGTTGTGCATAGATTATCGGGAGCTCAATAAGGTTACGATAAAAAACAAATACCCACTCCCAAGGATCGACGACGTCTTCGATCAATTCCAAGGGGCTTTAGTATTCTCCAAGGTAGATTAAGGTTAGTATATCACTAGCTAAGAATCAAGGAGGAAGACATACCTAAGACAGCCTTCAAAACAAGGTATGGTCACTACGAATTCACGTTTATGTCCTCCGGACTTACTAACGCCCTTACAGCCTTCATGGACCAAATGAACAAACTATTCAAGAACTTTCTCAACACATTCATAATTGTATTCATAGACGATATCCTTTTCTACTCTAAGATCGAAAAAAAAACATGAGTTTCACCCAGAATGGTATTGACAAGGTTATGAAACCATTAGTTATACGCAATGTTTTCTAAGTGCGAGTTTTGGCTTTCAGAGGTGGCCTTCCTTGGACATGTCATAACAAATGAAGGAATTTCCGTAGACCCGACTAGAGTGGAAGCATTACTGAAAAATGCCCCAACTGAATACAATCACAGAAGTTCAAAGTTTCCTAGGGCTGGCAGGTTACAGGAGATTTATAAAGAACTTTTCCAAAATATAAACACCTTTAACCCAACACACCAAGAAGGGTAAGACATTCACCTGAACATTGACATGTGAAAAGAGCTTCATGGAACTCAAGTACAAGATGGTATCAGCTCCAATCCTTCCATTACCAAACAACTTGTGAAACTTCCGAGAGCTAGCAACCATGGTGTTGGCCTATAAGATGTGGCACACTATGTTTATCAAGAAAGGATACAAGTGTATACGAACCACAAGAGCCTAAAGTATTTTTTCATGCAAAAGGAGCTCAACACGAGACAAAGAAGGTGGTTGGAACTTGGGAAGGAATATGACATAGAAATTCTATACCATCCTGAAAAGTCTAATGTTGTAGCTGATGCCTTAAGCTGAAAGACGACCCACTCCTCAACACTAACCACAGGACAAAGGAAACTCCAAGAGGAAATGATTGGGGCCGACATCGAGGTTTTAGTGAAGGGATTAACAACGAGATTGGCTCAAATAACAGTCTAATCTCCACGAAGAAGGCATATAATCGATACTCAAGAAAAGGACCCTTACCTCAGAAAAATCTTGCAACAACAAGACATTGACCATCTTGAAGAATTCTCAATGTCTACAGATAAAGGCTTCTCATGTAGAGGGCAGTTATGTGTGCCTAAAGATAAAGGACTAATAAAGGTGTTACATATAGAAGCTCACAACTCACCATCCGCCATCCACCTTGTAAGCGTCAAAATGTACCAAGACTTAAGAACCTACTACTGGTAGCGGGCTAAGACCAAGAAGGGTTTCATCTCATATGGGTTATTGTTGATCAATTAAACATGTCAGCTCATTTAACCCTAGGGAAGACTACCTACAGGGTAGATAAGTGGTCTCAACTCTATATGGAGCAAATAGTGCTATTACACGGTATAACAAAATCAATAGTATCAGACCAAGATGCCAGGTTTACATCTTGCTTCCGTAAAAGTCTTTCAAAGGTACTCGAAACGGAGCTAAAATACATTATGAGCTTCCACCAACAAAGAGATGGTTAGACAAAAAGGCTTAACCAAATATTGGAAGACATGCTGAGAGCATGTGTGATGGACTTCATGGGAAGTTTGGACGAGTATCTACACCTTATGGAATTCGCTTATAATAATACCTACCAAACCACCATACAAATGGCCCCATACAATGCACTCTGTGGCGAAGATGTCGATCTCCTGTCTTTTAGGAAGAAGTGGACAAACAAAAACTATTAGAGTCTGAGCTAGTACCAATCAACAATGTTGCAGTCCAAAAGATCAAAGCTAGAATACAAACCCCACAAAATCGACATAAAAGCTATGCATACCTAAGACACAAGGACTTCGAGTTCAAAGTATGAGACCACGTATTCCTAAAAGTAGCTCCCATCAGAGGGGTGGTCAGGTTTGGTAAAAAAGGGAAACTAAGTCCTAGGTTTATCAGTTTTTTCGCAATACTGGAAAGGATAGGACCAGTGGCCTATAGACTCATGCTACCCCTAAACTTGTATACGTTACATAACATATTTCACGTATTCATGTTATGGAAGTATACCTTAGATCCTTTGCACGTACTGACTCATGAAACGTTCTCTCTTAGAGAAGACCTAACGTACAAGGAAGACCCGGTGCAAATATTAGACAAGGAGGTCAAAAGGCGGAGGAACAAGGAGATAACCATTGTTCAGGTCCTATGAAAAAATCACAAAGCAAATTGTAAAGATCACCTATTTGTTTAGATTGCTGTTAGTTAGTATCTAATTAAATCTCCGGAGTTAGATTTGTTTTTTATTTGATTTACTCTTGATTTGATTAGATTTTGTTTTGATTTGATTTGTTTGGTTTGTTACCAGATTTTCTAGATATCTCTCTGTATATATATAGAGCATTCTTGCTCTTCATCATTCAATCATCTCATCAACCATTCAATAACTCAGTCTTTCACTAACAATTGGTATCAGAGCTATCTTCTTAAGGGATCTGTGAGATCAAAATGGGAGGAGAATCAAGTTTTTCAGCTGTTGCACCACCTGTCTTCAATGGAGACAATTATTAAATGTGGGCAGTTTGTATGGAGACTTATTTGGAGGCCTTGGATCTTTGGGAAGCAATAGAAGAGGATTACGAGGTCCCTCCGCTTCCAGCAAATCGTACTGTAGCACAAATCAAATTACAGAAGGAAAAGAAGATAAGGAAAGCAAAAGCTTGCCTATTTGCCGCTGTATCTCAAATGATCTTCATGCGAATAATGTCCCTCAAAACAGCAAAGGAAATCTGGGATTATCTCAAGGCTGAATATGAAGGAGATGAGACGACTCGTTGAATGACAGTCCTGAATTTGATCAGGGATTTCGAGTTGCAGAAGATGAAGGAGTCAGAGTCGATAAAAGAGTACTCTGACAGACTTCTCAGTATCACCAACAAGGTGAGATTGCTTGGTTTTGTATTAAATGATTCCAGGATCGTTGAAAAGCTGCTAGTCACTGTTCCAAAGAATTATGAAGCCACCATTACTACTCTAGAGAATACCAAAGACTTTTAAAAGATTTCTCTTACAGAGCTCTTGAATGCTTTACAAGCACAGGAGCAAAGGAGGTCTATGAGGCAAGAAGGGGTGATTGAAGGTGCCTTACTTGTTAAGCATCAAGGCAGCCGCAGGTATAAAAACAACAAAAATTTCAAAAATCAATTGACGTATGGAGATTCATTTGCCAGTTATCAAAAGACAAAAGGAGGAGGTTTCAAAAAATCCTATCCACCTTGCCGCCATTGTGAGAAGAAAGGTCATCCACCATACAAGTGTTGGAGAAGACCTGACGCCTTCTTCTCCAAATGCAATCAACTTCGACATGAAGCTGTGATCTGCGAAGCCAAAGATCTGGTGAAAGAAGTAGATGCACAGGTAGTTGATCAAGAAGAAGAAGAAGAAGATCAATTGTTTATGGTCACTTCTTCCTCAAGCAAAGAATTAAGCGAGAGCTGATTGATTGACAGTGAGTGCACAAATCATATGACATATGACAAGGAGTTTTTTTGAGGAATTAAGAGACACTGAACTCAAGAGAGTGAGGATTGGCAATGGTGAACACTTGGAAGTCAAGGGAAAAGGCACAGTAGCTATAACAAGCTATGAAGGTACAAAATTTATTCCAGATGTTTTATTTGTGCCTAAAATTGATCAAAATCTCTTGAGCGTTGGTCAGTTACTTAATAAAAGTTATAAAGTGTTGTTTGAGAATAAGCGGTGCTTGATCAAAGATGCTAGTGACAAAGACTTATTCAACGTCAAAATGAAAGGAAAAAGTTTTGCTCTAAATCCGACAACCTTTATATCCAGAGCTAGCGCCATTGGGAC
This sequence comes from Cucurbita moschata, assembly GCF_002738365.1. NCBI lineage: Eukaryota > Viridiplantae > Streptophyta > Magnoliopsida > Cucurbitales > Cucurbitaceae > Cucurbita > Cucurbita moschata. The sequence continues at coordinate 195,266 of NW_019268595.1, read as the reverse complement.
TTGGCACAAAAGACTTGGGCACTTTCATCATCGAGGTTTGCTTCAGATGTAGTCAAAGAAGCTGGTAGAAGAACTCACTAACATTGATGATGACATGCCTCCTTACCGTGCTTGTAATTTTGGGAAGCAACATAGGCAACCCTTTCCTAAACAGGCATGGAGAGACTCGAAAAAGCTGCAACTGGTTCATATTGATCTTTGTGGTCCTCAGCGAACACCATCATTAAATGGTAATCTTTATTACATTGCTTTTATTAATGATCTAACAAGAATGTGTTGGGTCTTCTTTATGAAGCAAAAGTCAGAAGTTGCGGGTTTATTTTGGAAATTCAAAGCCAGAGTTGAGAATGAAAGTGCATGCTTGATTCAGACTATAAGATCAGATTATGGCAAAGAGTACACTTCAGAAACTTTTAATAGGTTTTGTGAAGAGGCTGGAATTAAACATCAATTGACAGCATCGTACACTCCTCAACAGAATGACGTCAGTGAAAGGAGGAATAGATTCATAATGAAGATGACGAGATGCATGCTTCATGAGAAGGATCTTCCAAAACATTTTTGGGGAAAAGCAGCAAACACTATTGTTGCTTGCAAAATCGATTCAACAACAGCTGTGAAGGACCTGACACCATTTGAAGTTTGGTATGGTTATAAACCTTCTTTAAAGTTTCTTAGAGTATTTGGGTGTCTTTGCTTCACTTACATTCCACAGGTCAAGCGTGATAAGCTTGACAAAAAGGCAGAAGCTGGCATCTTTGTTGGGTATAGTGTTAGATAAAACTTGAGCTTTTCCTTATTTAGATTCACACGATTTCATTAGTTGATTGAGTATCTCCGTTTGACCATTTGACAAACACGTCGAATGGATTACCAAAGTTTTAGACGACAATTTTGTAGGAAGTGGCACAGATTTAGTTGGCCACTCACCAGCCATTTTTAGGATAAATTATATTTAAATAGTTAAATCTGTTCAGAAGATTAACAACCTGATTTTAAGCACAGTCAATATTTCAGTAATTCTCTCTCTTTGTTATTTTACGCGTTTTATTTTCTTCCATCAACTTCCCGTCAACGATTTCCTCTCACCGAAAAGAAAAGGATTTCTCTTGCCGATTATCGAAATACAACAAGTGGTATCAGAGCCCGGTTGAAGCCATCGGTGGTATATCATTGCGGAGGAGCCAACCTATCAACAATCAAGTTGAATAGCTCAAGTGGTTAGAGCGTCGACCTAACAACACACAAGTCTCAGATTCGAGTAGAAGAAAATGCAAATGCGAAAATAAACACATCGTGGGGTCCATCCCGAGTAGGCTCACTCACTCCTCCACGCCCCGACGCCGTGATGACGGACGTCGAGTTGTCGTTGAGGGAGTGATTAGGGAGACAACGACCGCCGTCGTTCAGTATCCGATGTTGACAAGGTCCAACTATAACGAGTGGACCTTGTTGATGTGCGTCAACCTACAGGCGCAAGGGTTATGGCATGCTGTCGAGCCAGAGGAAGGAGAAACGATTGAGTACCGGGAGGATCGGCTGGCGTTCGCCGCCATTATTATGATCACTGCCCCTAGAGATGCTGGCATCTCTCTCCACCAAGCGCACCGTGCAATCGGCCTGGGATGGAATCAAATCCCATTGGGTTGGTGTGCAGCGAGTGCGGGAATCAACCATCGAGCAGCTGCGGAAGGAGCTCTCAGAGATCCGCTTTAAAGACGGCGAATCCGTCATGACTTTTCAATGCGGATCACGGGGCTCACCAACACAACACTCTCGGTGGGAGCCTCAGCGAGACAGAAATCGTGAAGAAGATGCTGCAGGTCATCCCCGATCACCTTGAGCAAGTCGGGATTTCGATCGAGACATTGCTTGATGTGAACGACCTAATGGTGGAAGAGGTAACCGAAAGACTGCGTACCGTCGAGCAGCGGAAGAAACATACTGCTTCAACTATCGACAAGGAGGGTCGTCTACTCCTCACTGAGGAGGAATGGCTTGCACGTCTGAAGCTCCGTGACGACACCGGCGAGAGCAATGGGCCCTCAAAAATCTGGCGAGCGCATGCACGGGAAAGAGACGGATCAAAAGAAGGAGGAGCCGACTGATGACAGGTCAATCCAGTGCTCGTACGGTGGGAAGAGAGGTCACTTGAGCAAGAATTGCTGGGAGCAAGCTCAGGAACAAGGAGACGGCTGAGAAGGCTCATGTGGCTCAATCCGAGGAGGACGAGCCGGCCCTTTTCATGGTGGTTGCATCAGTCCTACCTGACGTCCCTAATTTCGATTCCAAATCCACACAAATAATCGACGACGACATAACTGCTCCAGTGAGCGTCGAACCCGAGGAAGAGCTCCAACTGTGCATAACCAACTGTGCATAACAAAGGCACCGACTGTGGAGCCAATTCAATTGAAGGAGGAGCGAGTGTTTGCTTAAATCGGTGAAAGAGGCAAGCAGCAACAGCACCGGCGATGGGTCCTCGACACGGGGGCAACAAACCATATGACCGAGGCCAAGTCTGCGTTCTCCGAGCTTGACTCGGGGATTCGCGGGATGGTGAAATTCGGCGACAGCTTCGTCGTCGAAATCGAAGGGCGCGACACCATCCTGTTCGTCGGCAAGGAAGGCAAACACCACGAGTTGACCGACGTCTACTTCATCCCAAGGCTTAAGGCTAATATTGTGAGCCTGGGTCAACTCGATAAGGCCGGCTGCCACATTTCCATCAAGCGCGGGCTACTTAGAATCCGCGATGATCGACAACGGTTGCTCACGCAAGTTCGATGCATGACAAACCGCCTTTACATCCTAGAGTTGGAGATAGAGCAACCAGTCAACCTCTCGGCCAGGTACCGAAGGACGGAAGACCTATTAGGAAGAGGTGAACCACCTGGACTGGCGGCGCGCCAACTCGAAGAAGAGGTGGCCGAACAAGACGTGGAGTCTGGAGGACATGCCGCCAGGGACACGAGCCATAGGGGCTAAAATCGGAGTTCAAACAAAATAAGGTAGATACACAGGGTTTTAGGGGGAGATTGTTAGATAAAACCTGAGTTTTTCCTTATTTAGATTCACACGATTTCATTAGTTGATTGAGTACCTCTGTTTGACCATTTGACAAACACGTCGAATGGATTACCAGAGTTTTAGACGGTAATTTTGTAAGAAGTGGCACAGATTTAGTTGGCCACTCTCCAGCCATTTTTAGGATAAATTATATTTAAATAGTTAAATCTGTTCAGAAGATTTAACAACCTGATTTTAAGTACCGTCAATATTTCAGCAATTCTCTCTCTTTGTTATTTTACGCGTTTTATTTTCTTCCATCAACCTCCCGTCAACGATTTCCTCTCACCGAAAAGAAAAGGGTTTACGCATTTTATTTTCTTCCATCAACTTCCCGTCAACGATTTCCTCTCACCGAAAAGAAAAGGATTTCCTTGGCCGATTATCGAAATACAACATATAGCACTATAAACAAAGCTTACAGAGTTTTTCAACCACACATTAGTCGTGTATTGTGAGCCAAGATGTTCATTTTGCTGAAAATGAGCAATGGAATTTGGAAGAACTGACGAATGTGAATTAGATTTCTAATGCACCAAACAATTTAATTTTTGGTAGCATGTTAGAAGAGTCTGAAGATGAACGACAAGATGCTTTGGTTGATGATGCACCTATCAGAGGAGGAGCTTTCGGTGATCGAGAAAAACAAAATCTGGAAGTTGGTTGATCGACCTCTAAACAAAAAAACAATTGGTGCAAGATGGGTGTTAAAAAAAAAAGCTTGGAGTTCATAGCATCTAAATAAGGAGGAGTGTTAAAGATCACGTATTTGTTTAGATTGCTGTTAGTTAGTATCTAATTAAATCTCCTTAGTAGTTAGATTTGTTTTTTTATTTGATTTACTCTTAGATTTTGTTTTGACTTGTTTGGTTTGTTACTAGATTTTTTTGATTTGTAGGTAGATTTTCTAGATACTATATATATAGCATAATCATCTCATCAACCATTCAATAACTCAGTCTTTCACTCACACAAATGAACCACTTGGGAAAGAGAGGAAGAAGTGAGAACCTTGTACCCAACCTGTTTTAGGACTAGCACTTTCAAGAATGATAATTTTTTAAAGGACACCTAACGACTCAAAGTTATAAAAAAACAAAAAAAAAAAAAAGGAATAGTGTAGTGTAATTAGGAGGTGGTAGGAAACCAATTAAATTGAAAAAGAAAATGATAAACAATTGAATTTTTCCAATTTTTATCAAACTTCCTAGATTTTTAATAATTTGTAGAGAATGAATTTGAAGATGCTCAAAAGAATGGTCAAGAAGGGGTAAACAATTGTGGGGGGCGAGTTCTTAATTTTTCAAGAAAATAATATTAAAATAATAAAAATTGGCCAAATTACTAAAATACCCTTTACAATGTGGATAATTACAAAAATGCTATTCGGGCAAGAATCATAATATCCACCATGACCATCTACACAAAATTCATCCAAAATTCGATATAATCTAGAACATGCACAAATCATCACATCCAAAGACTTGTATTCAAAACCAAAGTTGGTAAGGCTCTGGTTGGAGCAGACAATCCAGGCAAAAAAATCTAGAAGAATCAAGAATGAAATTATTGCAATTTTAGACGTTTCAATGGCGATGGATCATCCATCTAGAAATTATTGATCAGGGGCAACTTATAAGAACAAGAAGCGAGCTTAATTGAGTCCTCAATAGAGAGTTACGAGCATTTAGATTTTGGGTATTGTGTTCTCCGGTTAACCTCAAATTCGAATGCTACATCGATCCTTCACAAAAAAATTTCTAAACGTTCTAACGAAGATTACCCATAAGTTCGGTGAAGGAAGCTTAAAAAAACGTCCCTATCCTATACCCCCAATTCTGTTTGCCACTAAAGGAAGCTCAAATAAGTGCTCAAATCCAATCAGAGGCTACAAAAATATTCACCAAACGAGGCCTATCCTAATCGATTTCTGCATACTTAAGGATCATTTTTGAAGAAGGTCGCGAAGAGAGACGACCCTAGACATGTGGGTAATCGAAGAAATTCGATATCGAGTTAGATTTTGCGATAAAACTCAAATTCTTGCTTACGGTTCTTAATGCCAAAAATTAATGATTCCAATAATTTGAGGAACTAAATGGAGTATGGTTGTAGAAGGAGTCGAGACCTAATTCGACCTTAGTCGAGCTACCTAATAGATGGGAGAAAACGCATATTAGGTAAAGTTGTAGACCAGGGAAAGAAACTCAAAATTCACCTAAACAACGCCCTGTCATCTTCTCAGGACTATCCCTTTAGTTTAAGTGAAATATAAGGAAGATTTTTGGTGAAGGAGGCGTGGCCTAATAGCGCTTGCATCGTCGTAACCAATAACAATATCTCCTTGGTCTACTCTGGCAACAAAACAAGTTTTTCCCTTTACTTTCGATACCCATAGCTTACGTCGTAGTTCACGAGTAGGTGAGATACCAATCCCAAACTCTTCTTTGATAGTTTATCTGTAAGTTTCATGAAGGGATCGAGGGGAGAATCGCTTTGGAATGGGTTGATGAACTCCATTTTCAGATGGAGGCACACTGCCACATAGGGTCTTCTTCCCCTTCATTTACCTAAAAAGTAAGAGTAACATGTGACTTGAATATTTTAAGAAATACTTGGCTAGTGACCTCATTACTAGGGTTAGAAAATGCAATCCTGTGCGGTCCTTTTGTGACCTATCATTAAACACCATTTCATGGCTTTGGTCTTAGCTTCCCATTTGGATAGAATTAAATGTTTAGTACTTCTCTACACATGACCAACATATGTGCATGTGGACCCCAGACAAGCTCATATATGTACCCTCTAGATCTAGCCTTTGATTAGGGAAGAAAGTGCGTATAGTATCATCGTGTACATAATACCGTATCATAATGGCATGTGTCTACATATCTTCAGTCATTTCATTCATAGAAAAATCCTTTCGTAAAATTACACAAGGTAGTGTAGAATACGGTACCATACTTTCATAACATATCACATTTATCAATGACCTAACGTTTCACCATGATATTCCATAACATGACATATCTCATAGTAATACTACATCATAATGTAATAAAAAAAACATATCAATTACAAGATATCGCATGTGCAAGATCCACAAGACATGCACAGTTCATACTTCAAACAATTCATCTAACAAACATGTAGTGAAGTCACTAACATGCGTAGCTTAAGTTGAAGTCACTATTTAACTCTTGAAGTTAGTCCACACTCATCCTTTGAAATTCAAGTTATCCTATGTGAGTGACGGATGGGTCATGAGTGTTTGGACCTTGGACTGGTGGAGTGCATTAGGTTGCGATAGAAAGGGGGATTGAGTACATTGATTTTAGGTTGATTTTTTTAAATCGAGCTAGGATCGCATATGACCTGATTTTGTTTTGTTTTTGTTTTTCTATATAGTATTCTAATTCCTATCCTGTTTTGAGTTTTGTTATTGATTTTTTAATCATATTTTCATCTCATTGTGGCAATTTAAATTGATTCTAACCTTGTACACTCTTGAATTATAAAGCTAGTTTTATATCTAACTTTTTTATAATTAATAACATTTTCTAATATATGTTAGGGTTACGCTAATTCTTGAATTATGAGCTTATTTTTTAGGCGGACGGCAATATGTAACAAGTAATATATGCTAGCATTGAGCTTAACGTGAGGTTGATGGCGATTCCTAATGAGCAATATCTGCTAGCTGTGAGCTTAGCGTGAGAGTGAAAGTGATACTTAACAACCAATATCTACTAGCATTGAGCTTATTGTGATGCTGACGAAATTACGTAACCAGCAATATCTACTAGCAAGGAGCTTATTGTGGGCTATAAGGACGTGGCTGACTCGATGACTCTAAAACAATAGCAATTTTTTTGCAAAGTAAAATAAATAAATTTTAAAACATAATATACTTTATATTTATATTATAACAAAATAGCGTTTATACATATCACATTTAAAACACAAGATAAGAGTTAAAGTACAATACAAGGGACAGACACAAAAGAGTGAAAACAGAAGGGTGCGGAGGATGACAGGTGAGGCCTGTCTATGACATAGTTTGGTCTAGGTAAGAGAGCCTGCTGTTGGGTAACCAGAGGTGCAAGACAACTTAGATCTGGTGGAAAATTATGACAAAAAAGCCATCGGAATGGCTGTGGGAAGAGAGAGAAAGTATTTTGGAACATCGCGAGGAATCAGGTGAAGAAGAAAGGATCCATCAAATTTGGATTCAGGTCGGACATGCCTGCACCAACCTACTACTCAAACCCATCTGCAACCCAGATACCAACAACAATTAAGGCCTACGACCCAGACACTTTTGACTTATGGTCCACAACGCCTGTAGCACATGCATTAGATCTTCTAGTCCAAACTACCTGCAGCCCATGAACTATGTAATCAGCCCGAAGTTTGCGCCTCGCCCCGAATGCAACCATCACGTGTGTCAACTCCTCCCCGTGATACGTGTCATGCTTAAAACAAGACGACTCTCCTCGACTCAGTCTATGACGATGATGTATGAAGTATGACATATGATGTATGATGTATGATGACATGATTGAGTTATATGATTGTTATATGATATTATATGATGTTCTATGATATTGTTACATGATGATGTTGTATGATGATGATGATGCATGAAAATATGAAAACAGCTAGCTCGACTAGGAGAGGCCCAAGGGTGCGAACTGCATAAGGATCCATGCTCGCACATGCGGGTCATGTGTAGGGAAGTACTACACATCAAATTTTGTTCGGAGATCACCCCTATGATGGTATTAACAATAGGTTCCTAAATCATGAGTTGCATGTGATTGCAATCCCAAAGCCCAATAGTGGGTCACCTACTAAGTATTTTTTTAAATACTCAATTCATGTGCTACTTCTATCTCAGGTAAAGTCAAGACATCCCTTCTATCTCAGGTAAAGTCAAGACATCCCTTCTATCTCAGGTAAAGGCAAGACATCCCTGTATGGTTGATGACATAAGTTAGTATAGGGAGATTTACATTTAATATTTTATTTTCTTTACTCATTATTGCCTTTATCTTGTTTTAAATATACTGTCGAACACATAAGTCGATGACCAAGTTTTAATGTGAATTTTATGTTTTACGATGACATTTTTAATGTTTAATTTTGTATAAGAGCATAAGTTATGATGACAGTAGCGACATTAGGTTAGTGAAAATGTAAAATTGTTACAGCTAGTATTAGAACTCTAGGTTATTGATTTTGTAGACTAGCCGACAAGATAGGCTTGGAACATTCTATGGTCCAACTGTCAATGCCCGTCACCATCAGGTATGTTCTGCATAAGATAAGAAAAAAAAACAATCTCTATCGCATGATGATTGACCTAATATTATGTTCATGTGTTTGCCCTACTGTATGATTTTTAGAGGTAGTGGAAGAGGTGGGGGTAAATGGACCCAACTCGGAAAACTTCAGTCATCAAGAGCACAGTTGCACCTGTTGGGTTTTATGTTATAAAACTCACAATTTGTAAACAAAAATATATTCTATTTTCAATAAAGTTATTATTGTTTATTCAGTAAAGATCGTTATTGAATAAAGTGAATTTTACGATCATTAATCTAAATCCAATAAACTAAGAATACTCTGACTATAGTATGATTACTTGAACTATATGTAGAGATATAAAGTGGATCAAGTTCAAGTATATAGTCAAAATGATCTGTAGTACATGGATGAGTACCTTGTCATGGGGACACTATGGATGCGGTCCACCTTTGCATATGATATAAACAATGTAATCACTAAATTGTACATGTGGAGACATATGAGTGGGGGCGTCCTATACAATGAGTATTGCATAAGGTCGGACCATGAAGAAAATCACTCTCATTTGCCGTTTACTGTTGAAACTATTTTTTTCATTCGATGACCTAGGTAACTCGATCTTAATCCTGAGCTAAATCTGAACTACTGTTTATTCGGAATTATCCTTAGATTTGCATGGGCGAGAGTGGCCGAGTTCGCCGACTCAATAAGCCTACCATTTCAAGGGTAAGACTGGGTGAATAGCTGGGGACATAGAGTGCAAGATAGAATTCTCTCCTACTCGCTTTTAGGGATAGTAAAGTGGTTGTTCCCGTAAGTACTGACTCCAGGTCTTGAACAAGGGGCCCCACCCTCTCATTGGCCCGAGAGGAATTCAGTTTGGTGGTTGGACCACAAACCAATTGTTCATTATTGGATCAATGGGACTTAAGGAACAAGAAGTAACTTTAGGGGTAATAACGGTAAATTGATCCAGCTCTAGTTACAAACAACCTGTGAAGGATCGACTTACTAAACATGGTTATATCAATTGGACCGAAATATATCTATAGTGAGGAAAGTTCAACTACTAGTCTATAGTAGAGTGTCTTAGTAGTTAACGAATGTTGGTTAAAAGATTAATGAGTTTAGACGGTTAATCTCGGATCGTTGAAGCCCATGATCTGTAGGTCCATTAGGTCCCCTGTCTAGCTCATATTGGACTAAACCTTAGAATAGGGTGACGAGTGAGTTTGAAGTGTTCGAACTCAAATTAGGGAATATGCGCTAAATATATATGATATATTTAACTGCATTTTGATTTAATTACGAATTAAACAAAATGAGAGAATCGGAGATATTTAAATAAGATTTAAATATTTTAATTATGAATAGAGATTCATAATCAATATGTGCCGGAATTGATTCGGATTGTCATTTCATGTTAAATATTAATTAAATTGTTTAATTAATCATTTAATATTATTTTGATTTGAAATTAATTATTTAAATTAATTGTTGAATTAAAATAGAGAAAGTAAAAATGTTGACTTCAAAAAAATCCATATTTGAGTATGTGGAATATTGAATGTCAAATATATGGTTTAACAAATTTGTATGTTTGCCAATAATTCCACAAATTTGATTGAAATTTTGAGTGTCAAAATTTGGTTAATTCAAACTTGCATGCTTGCCACATAATCTCACAAATTTGAGTGGAATTTTGAGTATCAAACTTTGGTAATCTCAAATTTGCATGAACATGCCCATATGACTATAAATAGAGTGATCAAGGTACATGGAAGTATTCTTGAAAACTTTGAGAAAATCTCTCAAAATTCTCTCTTTAGATATACTAAATTCCTATCAAGTTTAGTCACTCACCGGATTCCACAATCCCGTTCTAAGGTTGGAGAATAATTGGAAGACACTAGTGATGGTTCGAAACCGATTCGTGAGGAAAAAGGAATTTGAACTACAAAAGGTTAGTATTCAAACTCATTAAATTTTAATGCTTTTGAACATGCTAGCTAATTTACTATAATTGATGTACTTAGAGTGCCTAAGATCCAAATTGCTTCCGCATGTGTTATTTTAACACCATCAACACCGCCCCAAGTTGTACTGCCCCAAGCTGCGCCACCTCTAGCAATACCAACTGTGCCACTTCCACCAACAACAACTGCTGGTATCGATCCTACTACAAACCTGATGTGGGAATAATTCTCGACCATGATGCATGCTATGGTGATCACCCAACAAGCAAATAGCTTGCAATATACCAGAAGCGCGAGATAATTAAGAGACATCAAGCGGTATGACCCATGCACAATTAGTTGAACTGTAGCCCACTGAAATTTAGATGTAGAAATTATCTATAGAGACGATATTTTTACTATTTTAATTGCTTGATGATAAGAAAGAGTCATGTGTGTCTTTCATGTTGAAGAAGAATGCAGAGTTATGGTGGACAGACATTAGAGAAATCCTCACCCCGAAGGGAAGTCTTATAGCATGGACATGATTTAAGGAGAATTTTTGGAAAGTGTTCTACCCCAAAAGGAGCTCGGCTTAAGAAACAACAAGAGTTCACTCACCTCACATAAGGGGTGAACTTTCCATGTACACTCGAGAATTTACGAGACTAAAGATATTTGTGCCTTCCCTAGTAGATATTGATAAAAAAAAATGACGGAGAAATTCTTATGAGGAGCCATTGAGATTAGTCAAGGTCATAGAGAAGCATAAAGATGAGATGTGCTGAGAGCCGACAATTATAGTTTGGGGCAAGCGACCATATGAATTGAGGCACTCAGGTCGTCGGCCATCAGCACATAGACCTCGCTATGAAAACTAACCTCCCTATCAACATGTTGGCAGGTACCCACCACGACATATTTACAGACACCATAGAAACTAAGACGGGGCTAGAGGAAGAGGAGAGATAGTATGCAACATATGTGGGAAGCTACACAGGAGAAGATGTATGCCCGGGATAATTGCATGGTTTCGGTGTGGTCAAGAAGGTCATATTCCCATCAATTGCACAACCAAAAATATTGAAAATCTACCTAACTCACCAAGAGCATTGGAAGAGGCTGACAGACAAGTGCATACTTGTTCTCAAGCTAGGGCATATGCGTCTACTAAAAGACATGTCGAGAGGTCCGACACAGTGGTGACAGGTACATTACCAGTCCTAGGAAATTCTGCTTTCACTATATTTGATTAAGGTTCTATGTATTTTTTTCATATCTGTTCCATTTGTTAGACAAGCAAGGCTCGAACTAGAACTCTTATTACACGTATTATTTGTAAGTACCCCAACGAGGGTAGACTTAATAGCTAAGGATAGTGTAAAAGATTACCAAGTAACTATAGCTTGACGAACCTTAAGCGTAGATCATATAGTTGCTAGCATGATGGACTTCGATGTAATACCAGGGATGCTTTAGTTAGCTGAAAACCATGCTAGTATAGACTATCATAAAAAGGAAGTAATATTTTCACCGTTATCTGGACCAAGTTTTATGTTCAAGGGGTACGTGCACTAGGACTACCCAAAAGGTAGTCTCGATTATTAAAGCCAAGAGATTAATCCAACAATGGGGTTGGACTCGTTGACTTTAGTCACATTTGTCAGAACTGCCAAGGCTTCTTGATACAACTTTCTAGCCTTCAACGCTGTGTTGACTCTATTGACACCACTGTATGTATCCCGTTTGCATTCAAAGATCTCTCCTACCAGGGGCCTAAAATTTACCTTTCTAGCTTTGCAATCGATGAGGGCACGATTCTCACCCAACCAATCAATTCCTAAGATCACATTGAAGTTTTGCATGCACAGGACAATCAAGAATGCTTAAAGATTATGCCCTGTAATTGTCACACTACCAACCGTAACTCTGTGGATGACGGTCAAGTACTTTTCTGCTGGTGTAGATATAGTAAGGGTGCACTCTAGGGGTTCAAGTTCTAGATTTGCAAACTCCACAAACCCAAGTCTTGCTTGCAACAACCAAAACAACCTCTAGTCTCAGCTAAACATTCACCCTTATGATAATTCTTGCATCGAAGGTATTCAGGTCTGTTCTACTTTGGGGTCCTACCCCGATGCTCAAATCGCCCCCAGACCCGTCTATAAGATGTGAAAGAATGTCTACTTGACCTTCTTCAATGGCCAGAGGAATTATAAGTGGTCATTGGTGGGCTGGTCTACATTACCATCTGTCTTGGCATGTCCATCAGGGTTGCAATTCTCAAGGCTTCAGCATAATCAGAGGATACCTGTGCCAGTACCAAACTTTTAAATTCTATCTGAAGACTTGCAACGGAGTGATCCATCTTCATCTTCTCATTGCTGACCTACTTAGGGTAGTACCTCACCAACCTATTTAATTTGGTGTCAAATTCCTCAATAGATTTATCCCCCTGTTTGAGCTCTAGGAAGGCTGTCTGATACTTAATTCGGGCGACCATTGCGTAATACTTATGCAGATAACAATCTTTAAACTATTTGTAGGAATGGTAAGTTACCTCCAAAGCAATCGTTCTCTAGGCACCTTTTCACCCTTCAACATGTAAATCCCACCGTGGATCTAATCTTCTGGTGGACAAGTCATATATAGAAAGGTTGTCTCTACAGCCTCCAACACAATCTCAGCTGCTATAGGATCCACCTTGCCTCCATCAAAGGAAGATGATTTTTACCGCCGAAAATCCCTAAAATATCGAGACTCCATAGTCATTGTCGTTAAATCTCTCGTCCCCTACACTATAGCCTTAATTACTACCAGTATCTGCATCAACTGAATCATCTGTGCCTTGCTTTCCATAGAGGTGTTTATAAATGTCTGTAGCGCAATCAATGTAAACACCACTGTCGGCTAGGCAAGCCTATCCTCAGGAACCAATACTATCATTAGTGGAGCCTCTCTAAGTGTTGGGCCCCGGGGAATAATGTTTGGAACATCCCAAGGCACGACCCTCCTCTAAACTCTTCTAGGTGCAGGTGCTTGTGGCGGTGCTTGATGCTCATCTGGGGTAAACTCTCTTGTTTCCCTAGGGGTGGGTTCTGCTCCACCACTAAAATGGGAGTAGATGGGCCTTTTTTTTGCTCATCTCCTGCCCTTCCTAGGACTAGGTTCAAGATAAGCACCTCTCCCTTAAACGCCATTATCTATTATCAAATAGGGAGTAAGTGTAAGGATTCATATTTTATGTTTGAGATTTTATTTTTGCTCCAAAAAATGAAAAGATATTATGTTATGCATTAATTCTTGCTGGAAAAGGTGCCTGATTTCCACAAGAAAGTTATTAACTTAATGGAAATGTTATGAGACCATTTATATTCCTGTGAAACCCTTCCATTTCCTTAAAAATTATTTTTGTTTCCAAACTCACTTTTTGTGTCTGAGTGTGTCTGAGAGAACGGGAATCGAGAGTGTTCAAAAGGAAATCATATGGGTTGATTTACGAGTTTTTTGGTGAGTTCTCGGAATCAGTGAGGTTGCTAATCTAGAGGGAGAGTCGAGTGGAAGTAAGCATCAATGTAGGGATCGTTGCGTGGAAGAAGGCAGACCGTCGGAATTGAAGAAAAGGACACTACGTGACAGTCGTAGGAAATGGAGAAGACTGTGTCATTGGAGTCGACGGTGGATCTTTGATTAGGATTTTCGAGGTCTTCCGGGTAAGGAAGATGAAGGAAACGGATCGGGTTACTTCGGTCCCTAACCCACCCCACAGACGAACACGGGCTGCGCTCGTTTAGGCCTAATACAAACCCAATAAACGTGTGCATTCGGCTTCGCACGCGTACCCTGTGGTAGCTCGGCTCACACTGGTCAAGCGTGTTAGGGTCACACAACAATGCACACACTTGATCTAGATGAACACAAAGAATAGAATAGAGAAAATGCAAGGAGAACTCTGGCTAAAAGATTTATTGATGACTTCAAGTATGTACAATAAGAGATAATACAGAAAGTACATTTTCAAAGCTCTATCGAACCAAATATATATATGGTTCAATTTACTGTATATAGCTTTACCAAATTTAACCATCTACTATATATAGTTATTTACCATATATAGCTTTACTGGATATAGCTTTACCGAATATAGCTTTACCAGATATAGCTTTACTGAATATAGCTTTACCGGATATAACTGTTGACCAAGCTATAAATATGAGAATAGGCTCCATAACCTAACAATTCTCCCACTTGGAGACTGATCCAGTCAACCAAGAATTTCATTCTCAAACGATCATGAATATCTTCACTGCACCATACCAATTGAGGTTTTACACAACCTCAATATTCCAACATCAACACATTTTGTCAACATGTTTGCTGGATTCTTTGCACCCTCTATCTTCTCAAAACACATCACCATCTTCCACTAACCTGCAAGTGAAATTGTATCGCCTTCCGTGTTTTATCTTTAAATGATAGACCGGGTTCCTCACCAACTATATGATACTCTGACTATCTCTATAAAGAATCTTTTCGTGCTGCTTCTTTTCTTGCCCAATTCTTCTAGATAGTCAATCATCCATATGTTCTTCTTTCCAGCTTTAGCTATTGCCACGTACTCAGCCTCAGTACAACGCATTTTTGAAGCCTACACGTCCCGTCATCCATGGCTTGCTCCCACTTGGTTGTATCCTCCAACTGTAGGGCCTCCTCAAAGGGTTGTGGTTCTCTTTCATCAGCAACAGATAGTGTAATAAAGGTACATACATATCTAGTACTCTGATAGTACAAGATGATCTTCTCAACACCAATTCAGGTGTCACTTGCTCCACTGCTGATTCCTCTGTAGTAGTCTTAGGAGTTTCATGAGTATCTGCTACAACATCACTAGGTGAGTTTTCTTGCAACTCAAGCTCAACTCCCACTTGCTTCGTGGTCTTGGAACCTTGCTTCACATCTGATTCCTCAACAGTAGTCTCAGGAGTTTCATGAGTATCTGCTACAACATCACTAAGTGAGTTTTCCTGCAACTTAAGCTCAACTCCCACTTGCTTTGTTGTCTTGGAACCATGCTCCACATCTGGTTCCTCAGCAGTAGTCTCAGAAGTTTCATGAGTATCTGCTACAACATCACTAGGTGAGTTTTCCTGCAACTCAAGCTCAACTCCCACTTGCTTCATTGTCGTCGAACCTTGCTCCACATCTAGTTCCATTTCCAACCGCACTTTCTTCAATTCTCTAGCAGTCTTTGTGAAGCTAACTCATTTCTGCTTTCTCATATTGCAGTTCTCACAAGGACCCACATCAACAGATTTCAGACCTTTTAAAACTACTTTCGCAGCCAGCATCTTCATTTCTTTCACGCTCATATGTCCAAGTCTATTGTGCTATAGACTTGAATTTGAAGCACTATCAGCAACAACAACTATGTTCATACACCCTGCAGTGGTGTATAAGGTTCCAGATTTTGTGCCACGTGCTACCACCGTAGCACCCTTCATAATCTTCCACGAACTCTTCCCTAACTCTGTTGCATAACCTGTGCTGTCTAACTGACCAATAGAGATCAGGTTCTTCTTGAGACCAGGAATATATCTGACATTCTTTAATGTTCACTAATTTTCTGCCGGAGTTTTTATGCAAGCATCTCCTTTTCCTTTAATCTCCAAATATTTGTTGTCGACAAGATACACCTTCTCAAAATTTCCAGACTTGAAATTTCGGAACAACTCTTTATTTGGAGACGAACGAAAAGATGCACCTGAATCCAAAATCCAGGATTCAATCGAACTGTCCACGCTGAGGATTAGAGCATCCCCAATGTCTGCTGCTGAATTTATAGAATCATCATCTCCAGATTTGTGATTCTGCTTCCTCTTTGGTCTTGTACAACCTGTCCGAAAGTGACATTTTTCTCCACAATTCCAACACGTTACGTTTGGTCTATTTGGAGATTTTTCTCGGTTCTTTGATTTTGATCGCCCTTTGTTTGGGCCCTTCGATTTACTTCTTCCCCGTTGGTCAACACTGAGAGCACTACCAGATGAATTTTCAATTTCTCGTTTGCGAGTACTTTCGCTGAGAACTACATCTCGAATTTCATCAAACTTCAATTTATCAAATCCTCGGAAACTACTGGTTGCGGCAACAACAGTATCCCACGACTTGAGTAAAGATGACATCAAAATCAATGCTTTAATTTCATCTTCGAAATTAATTTCCATCCAACTCTGTTGACTAACGATCATATTGAATTCATTTATATGATCCACAACAGATCCACCTTCAAACATCTGTAGATTGAACAATCTCCGCATCAAATACACCTTGTTCATAGCCGACGGTTTTTCATACATATTCAGCAGCGCCTTCATCAGATCCGACGTTGTCTTCTCCTTGATGATGTTAAATGCCACGTTTCTGGATAGCGTCAATCGAATCATCCCTAAGGCTTTTTGATCCTTGAGCTTCCACTGCTCCGTGGTCATGGTATCCGGCATCACTCCCAACAGGGGTTCGTGAAGATCTTTCTGGTACAGATAATCTTCAATCTGCATCTTCCAGAAACTGAAATCGGATCCATCGAACTTCTCAATTCTAATCTTTGAACTTTTCATCTTCACAGATCGTGGCGACTTCCGCCTAGCTCTGATACCAGTTGTTAGGATCGCACAACAATGCACACACTCGATCTAGATGAACACAAAGAATAGGATAGAGAAAATACAAGTAGAACTCTGGCTAATGGATTTATTGATGACTTCAAGTATGTACAGTAAGAGAGAATACAGAGAATACAGAAAGTACATTTTCAAAGCTCTACCAGACCGGATATATATATGGTTTCGTTTACTGTATATAGCTTTACCAAATTTAACCATCTACTATATATAACTATTTACCATATATAGCTTTATCGGATATAGCTTTACTGAATATAGCTTTACCGGATATAACCATTGACCAAGCTATAAATAAGAGAGCAGGCTCCATATCCTAACAAAGCGACTCGGCTCCAATTTTCTCGACTCATTGGCAATAGCTCGACGGCTCCGTTGACGGTTCAGCGGCTCAGCTTAGCGGCTCGATACCCATAATATATCGATTTGTAGGTTTTTGGTTATTATAGGACGTAATTAACAATTGGAATTAGTTTGTTGTAAGTGACTTCGGCCAAGGCTATCAAGAGACCGCTGTTAATACGGTTAATTCCAACGGTTAACACGACCTTAGAATAGCAACCATCATATTATTATTCATCTGGAATAGTCATTCCCTCTCTTACCAACATTAATCTCACTTAAATAACATAAAAAGGTGTCCTTTGGCTGGAGTGTATTGCCTCGTCAATAGTCATTGTTGCAGCATGGATTGTCCATTATGACGTTTCATCTGATCGATCTACCTTGTTGGTTTGGGTTTGTTGGAGTGTCCATCGTAGAATTATAATAATATAATGATTGTTTCCTTGCCACATAGCCCCCTTTTCTTTATCTTTATAAAGGAGTCCAGCTATAGGGTGTAGGGTGAAATCCGCTCCTGAACCTATCGGTAAAGCAATTCCATTTCCTTAACTTAACCTCTATTCCTTCCCTTCGCTCCTTAACCGATAGGGGATAGGGAGAGGATTGAATGAATTTAGTTTTACCGAGTGAAAGAGTGTCTGATTTTTTGGGAGAAGAATAAAAGGAGAACGGAGCGAAGCCGAGGGGAACAAGCAGCATTCTCTTCCATCCTTTCCTGAAAGTTGGGAATTAGGTTTACTTGGAGCTCCCCCTTTTGATTTGATTGAGTTATTAATCCCCTATTATTTCTATGATATAAGGGATACGGGAAAAATTAATAACACAAAGTAGGTTCGTACCATCGTAGAAGAATGAGTATTCTCCAATGCATAACACACAATGAGGCATGGACTCGTGTTTTCTGGCGATCGAGTTTTTTAAGTGTGACCAATATAGAATCTATTTGTGTTTCATTTTCCACACTGGTGTATAACTTTCAAATTTATTTTTTTTTTTTTTTTTTTTTGCTAGAAATTTTCCTAAAAAATCTAGACTTTGACATTCACTTTGACCACAATATTTTATTCAGATGTATTCATTTTCATATTAAAAGTTTCCATATATTTAAGAATAGACACTTCAATATTTTATTCAGATGTATTCATTTTTATATTAAAAGTTTCCATATATTTAAGAATAGACACTTTGTTATAGTAGTATTACAACAAGCACAAACATTGGGTAGAAATGACCAGATTTAATGTGAAGTAAGGCGAAGTATATGGATCTGTCTAAGAACTCCATGGATAAACGAACTTGAAAACCTTTGTTTGACTATTATATAAAGAAAAACCCTTCTCATTTACACCCCAAATGTAGTGTCTATTGTTGCATCAATCTTGAAGCCAAGTTTCGTTCTCTGGCCAAAAAACCTGGAACGAAAGTTTTCCGTAATTGCTGCTAAATTTATACCAATACAATGTTGTCTGCGACATGTTCTCTTCGAATTCCAAACTGTATTCCTGTTTGAATCGAAGAATATGGTTCTCTAAATCAGAAAGTTATGTCAGATAGGCACAAATTCAATTGAAAAAATGAAAGAAATTAGAACTATAATGGATTATACAATTACATGGTCAAATGTTCAATTAAATAAAAATTTCTACATACAAATTTGTTTGTAATTCAACTAGGTGTGAGACCATATATGCATGGATGAATAGGTCAAGTACAATTCAAACTCCCCATCCCACACATTTATTAACAAAAATAAATAAATAATAAATAAAAATTAACCCCAAACTAGATAAAATAATAATAATAATATTAATAATTATGACTATAATTTTTCAATAATAAAATTAGTTATCTTCTACTTAAACTTGTATTTTTTTTTTCATAAATTGATATAGAAAATGAACATTGTTCTAGAATTTTCTTTACGTTGGATATTATACTTTCCAAATGTGTAGAGTTATGAAATTCCACTCAACGGTTAAATAAAAAAAAAAAAAACTATCAAATCCATAAATTTAGATATACATAACATAATAGGGTCTAGTTGAATAACTCATCATGGTGCAACACCCTTATTTACCTAAGTCGTCGTTTTTCGATCTGCAATGGACCAGTAAAGGTACGTCTTGATTATTAAGAATCGTCTAATGTGATTCTGGATATTGACTCGCAAAACAAGTGAAAAGATTAGAAATTGATGCAAAAGTATACAATAAAATCATATAAAGATTATTCATGGCCTTCATTTTTAAACGACTTAGAATTTGTTTGGGTTTCTTTTGGACCCTTTTAAACTATAGGATACATAATTATTGCACTCAAAAGAACGATACATTTTTAACCAGTTTTAAACATAGATTTTTATGTAAAACTCTATTAAAAGAAAAACCAAAAAACTGAAGGAATATTAAGGGTGTTCTTTGTTAGGTTAGACTTTATTTAGCTATCATACATAACTTATCCCAAAACTTAGGTTACACTTTTTTCTCTCCCAACCCCAATAGCATACTTCTCCTAATAACTTCTAAAGAAAGGAAAAGGTTATGGTTTGATTTAAGAACTTCCATGGATGAGGTGAGGTTGAATAACTTTGTTTGATTATTATATAAAGAAAAACTCTTCTCATCAGCAGTGCCATTCTTAAAGTCAAACTTCATTATGTAGCCAAAACACCTCGAACTAAGCATGTCAAAGATTGTTATTAAAGTTGTACCAAAAAATGTGATCTCCGAACATTTTCCTTCAAATTCCAACTGTATTGGTATGGTTACAAATAAAAAGAAAGAAAAATCTAGTCACATAATCCTTGCACCGTCTATCCACACACCCTCCCCAACGCCAAGGAATAGAGAGAAGATGAACGGTCATTATAGTTTTTCGATGAACATAATCGACGGAGGCAACTGAAACCCCACCTCTCATTTTAAAATCGCCCTCAATCTCCAATTGTTATACAAAAGATATCTCCATCAGTTGGAGAAGGAAGCAAAGAGAAAAAAATCGACGTAAGGAGATTATATTCATGGTGGAAAATTTTCAGCGAGCGTCGGGTGTTTTAGAACACCGAAACGAAATACAATGGTAGTCACATCTATTGCTTCTTGAAGTCGTGGGAGAGGGAGGAAAGACAAGAAAAAGGAAGAAGGGATCAAAAGTCAATGACCATGAGCTCTTGAGAAGAGAGAGAAAAGTTTCAGAAAATTCAAATACACTGAGTTTGGTCAAATTTTGGTAAACTAGGATTACAATCGGTTGCTTGAGCTTGAATTATGACAAACCCAAGCCTTGGCCATTAGCAACCAACAAAGCCCCGAAGCCCACTTGTAATGCTTGGCCCACCTACAACATCGATCGCTCCGCCAACTGTAACTATTCAGCCGAACCGAGCCTAATACCAACCACAACCTGCATACAAAAGGAACCACTTGAGAG
Source organism: Cucurbita moschata (assembly GCF_002738365.1). Taxonomy (NCBI): domain Eukaryota; kingdom Viridiplantae; phylum Streptophyta; class Magnoliopsida; order Cucurbitales; family Cucurbitaceae; genus Cucurbita; species Cucurbita moschata. Next base: position 174,478 of record NW_019268595.1, on the reverse strand, counting down.
AACGACCCGAACTCTGTGCCTTGACCCGTTTACGACCCATGCACATGTCTTCTCCCCAAAGCGATATGTGTCATGTATGCATATATTGACGCCTTTAGCTCAGTTCTCTCAACACGGCTAAGCTCGACTAGGTGCAGCTTCTCGGCTCAAAACTCGGTCATTTGACTCCGTATAGATATTTGGATATGGATTTCTATAATTTTTTTTACCCTCCCAGAGCTGAATTTGACCTTAATTAATGCAAGTAAGGTCAGTATAGCGTCTTATTTCCATGTTCAAGTTTATTTACGTTAGAAATGTGAGTTATTAATGAAAAATGATTTATCGACTCTAAATTTCTACTTACTCAAAGTCGCTACTAACGTCTTATGATCAATTCATATGTGAAATATAACCTTTAAAAGAACATCATTTATAGCAGAATCTCGAAAATTTAAAACAATTACATCTTTAAAAACACGTTATGGTGTTACTGATCAACACATAATACTGGAAAATGCAAATAAAACAAATAAGAAATAATTTAAAACATATAAAATGGGAGACAACCTATTCTAACCTAAATCTAGAAAATTAAATATGCTTCTATCTTATGCACGTGCTATGACCTCTACTCGCGATGTCATCGTCATCTGTAAAGGGACCTATCTCTATTTCATACTATGGGTGGGCTCCAGTCTGGATTAACTACGAATGTGTAGTACATCCCTATATATGATGCACACATGTGAGTGTGAATCTCCAGGCGGTTCACACCCCCTTAGACCCATCATTGTCTAACTACGAATGTGTAGTACAACCCTATATACGATCCACCCATGTGAGTGTGAATCTCCAGGCAGTTCACCCCCCCCCCCCCC
>NW_019268595.1:146449-173269 GCF_002738365.1 Cucurbita moschata | reverse complement strand
CCCCCCCCCCCCAGGCCCATCATTGTCTAACTACGGATGTGTAGTACAACCCTATATACGACCCACACATGCAAATGTGAATCTCCAAGCAGTTCACACCCCCTAAACCCATCATTGTCGAGCTAGTTGTGCGTAACGATGTTCGGAGGTCAACAGACCCCAGGATATAATGCTCAACATGATCACCGTCATCATCATACTATGTTTGTCCACACTTATCATCATAAAGGAGAAGTATCCCGATGTTTGTCCCTCTAGTTTTCATCTTAAACATCTTTCTTACACAACCCGAGTTTCATCACTACATTACATTTAGTAATACATGCTCATTAAATATTTATGTTAATATCGTTACTCATGCTCTTAGGGTTGTATCCTAAGTCGATCTCCCGACATGATGCAACATGGCATTCATCATCATAAAACATGCTTAATATGGAAAACATCGTGGTACTAAGGTTAACGTCATGCAAAACACCACGGTCATCATAATTCCATTAAATTCATCAAGCACATCAAGTATGTCATACATCAACATATAACGCAAGTACATCATCATACATCATTACATAATTCAAGTACGGCATCATACGTCACAACTAATATGTCATACATCATCTAATTCACATACTTCACCATACGTCATCATAAATCATCATACATCGTCATACATCATAAAATATTTCTAGCTTATCCTATAGTAAGGCCAATTAATTGGTTGGTCTTAGCCAACATTCTCCCTTATTATTATACATTAGCACTCATTCCTCGAGAGCTTTTCCAAGTGTCATTAGGGTTCGTTTTCTATTATACTGTTCATCACCTTTCATTAGTATTTAACAAATTAATAATAATCCAACTAACTATCATTAATTCTTACCGGGTGGATCAATCATTAAATAAAGTTCTTACCGGATGGATCAAAAAGATATTATGTTATGCATTAATTCTTGCCAGAAAAGGTGCCTAGTTTCCACAAGAAAATTATTAACTTAATGAAAATTTTACGAGACCCTTTATATTCCTATGTGCAACCCTTTCCTTTCCTTAAAAATTATTCTTTATATTTCTATGTGCAACCCTTCCCTTTCCTTAAAAATTATTTTTGTTTCCAAACTCACTTTTATGTCTGAGTGTGTCTGAGAGAACGGGAATCGAGAGTGTTAAAAAGAAAATCATGTGGGTTGATTTGCGGGTTTTTTGGTGAGTTCTCGAAATCGGTGGGGTTGCTAATCCGGAGGGAAAGTCGAGTGGAAGTAAGCATCAATGTAGGGATCGTTGCGTCGAAGAAGGCAGACCGTCGGAATTGAAGAAAAGGACGCTACGTGACCGTCGTAGGAAACAGAGAAGACTGGGTCATTGGAGTCGATGGTGGATATTTGATTAGGGTTTTCGAGGTCTTCCAGGTAAGGAAGACGAAGGAATCAGATCAGGTTACTTCGGTCCCTAACCCACCCCACAGATGAACACGGGCTACGCTCGTTTAGGCCCAATACAAACCCAATAAACGTGTGCGTTCGGCTTCGCACGCGTACCCCGTGGCAGCTCGGCTCGCACTGGTCAAACGGCTCGGCTCCAATTTTCTCAACTCGTTGGCAATAGCTCGACGGCTCGGTTGTCGGCTCAGCGGCTCGGTTTAGTGGCTCGATACCCATAATATATCGATTTGTAGGTTTTTGGTCCTGCCAAAGCCATTTCCACCCTTATTTTTACCATATGAGGTTAGTATGGTTCCTAACCATCAAAGATAGACTGTCATGGGAGTTTATTTTGATAAATAGCATGAGATTTGGCTAGGGTATGTAATGAAAAGTTCCTAAATTTTTATGTGGTTATTATAGGACGTAATTAACTGTTGGAATTAGTTTGTTGTGAGTGACTTCGACCAAGGCTATCAAGAGCCCGCTATTAATACAGTTAATTCCAAGGGTTAACACGGCCTTAGAATAGCAACCATCATCATATTATTGTTCATCTAGAATAGTCATTCCCTCTCTTACCAACATTAATCTCACTTAAATAACATAAAAAGATGTCGTTTGGCTAGAGAGTACTGCCTCGTCGATAGTCATTGTACCAACATTAATCTCACTTAAATAACATAAAAAGGTGCCGTTTGGCTGGAGAGTACTGCCTCGTCGATAGTCATTGTTGCAGCATGGGTTGTCCATTATGATGTTTCATCTGATCGATCTACCTTGTCGGTTTGGGTTTGTTGGAGTGTCCATCGTAGAATTATAATAATATAATGATTGTTTCCTTGCTTCATAGTGTACGCATCCATACCATCGTAAAAGAAGGAATATTCTCCAATGCATGAACACACAATGAGGCATGGACGCGTGTTTTCTGGTGATCAAGTTTTTTAAGTGTGGCCGATATAGAATGTATTTGTGTTTCATTTTTCACAATGGTGTATAACTTTCCAATTTAGTTTTTTTTTTTTTTTTTTCCTTGAAATTTTCCTAAAAAATCTAGATTTTGACATTTACCTTTACCACCTATTTTATTCTCCGCGTAACAACTTTAATATTGATGTATTCATTTTTATATTAAAAGTTTCCATATATTTAAGAATAAACACTTTGTACCTTAATATTTTATTAAGAAGTACTCATTTTTATATTAAAAGTTTCCATATATTTAAGAATAGACACTTTGTTATAGTAGTATTACATCAAGCACAAACATTGGGTAGAAATGACCAGATTTAATGTGAAGTAAGACGAAGTAGATGGATTTGTCTAAGAACTCCATGGATAAACGAACTCGAATACCTTTATTTGACTGTTATATAAAGAAAAACCCTTCTCATTTACACCCCAAATGCAGTGTCTGTTGTTGCATCGATCCTGAAGCCACGTTTCGTTCTCTGGCCAAAAAACCTGGAACGAAAGTTTTCCGTAATTGCTGCTAAATTTACACCAATACAATGTTGTCTGCGACATGTTCTCTTCGAATTCCAAACTGTATTCCTATTTGAACCGAAGAATATAGTACCTTAAATCAGAAAGTTATGTCAGATGGGCACAAATTCAATTGGAAAAATGAAAGAAATTAGAATTATAAGGGATTATACAATTACATGGTCAAATGTTCAATTAAATAAAAATTTCTACATACAAAATTTCTACATACAAATTTGTTTGTAATTCAACTAGGTGTGAGACCATATATGCATGGATGAATAGGTCAAGTACAATTCAAACTCTCCATCCCACACATTTATTAACAAAATAAATAAATAAATAAATAAATAAAAATTAACCCCAAACTAGATAAAATAATAATAATATTATTAATATTTATGACTATAATTTTTCAATAATAAAATTAGTTATCTTCTACTTAAATTTTGAATTTTTTTTTCATAAATTGATATAGAAAATGAACATTGTTCTAGAATTTTCTTTACGTTGGATATTATACTTTTCAAATGTGTGGAGTTATGAAATTCCACTCAACGGTTAAATAAAAATAAAAAAAACTATCAAATCCATAAATTTAGATATACATAATATAATAGGCTCTCGTTGAATAACTTGTCATGGTGCAACACCGTTATTTACCTAAGTCGTCGTTTTCCGATCTGCAATGGACCAGTAAAGGTACGTCTTGATTATTAAGAATCGTCACTTTCCAATGTGATTCTGGATATTGACTCGCAAATCAAGTGAAAACATTAGAAATTGATGCAAAAGTAAACAACAAAATCATATAGAGATTATTCATGGCCTTCATTTTTAAATGACTTAGAATTTGTTTGGGTTTCTTTTAGATCCTTTTGAACTATAGGTATATGTAATCATTGCACTCAAAAGAAGATACATTTTTAACAACTTTTAAACATAGATTTTTATGTAAAACTCTATTAAAAGAAAAACAAAAAAAAACTAAAGGGATATTAAGAGTGTTCGTTTGTTAGGTTAGACTTTATTTAGCTATCATTCCTAATTTATCCCAAAACTTAGGTTACACTATTTTTTCTCTCCCAACCCCAATAGCATACTTCTCCTAACAACTTCTAAGGAAAGAAAAAGGTTATGTTTTGGTTTAAGAACCCCGATGGATGAAGTGAGATTCAATAACTTTGTTTGACTATTATACAAAGAAAAACTCTTCTCACCAACACCCCAAATGCAGTGCCCTTCATTCTTGAAGTCAAACTGCATTATCTAGCCAAAACACTTCAAACTAAGCATGTCAAAGAATGTTATTAATGTTGTACAAAAAAAATGTGGTCTCCAGAAATTCTCCTTCAAATTCCAACCTATAGTATGGTTACAAATAAAAAGAAAGAAAAATCTAGTCACTTAATCCTTGCACCTTCTACCCACACACCCTCCCCATCGCCAAGGAATAGAGAGAAGATGAACGGTCATTATAGTTTTTTGATGAATATAATCGACGAAGGCAACTAAAACTCCATCTCTCGTTTTAAAATCGTTCTCAATCTCTCCTTGTTATACAAAAGATATCTCCATCAGTTGGAGAAGAAAGCAAAGAGAAAAAAATCGACGTAAGGAGATCATATTCATTGGGGAAAATTGACGCCTTTAGCTCAGTTCTCTCAACACGGCTCAGCTTGACTAGGTGCAGCTTCTCGGCTCAAAACTCGGTCATTCAACTCCGTATAGATGTTTTGATACTGATTTCTATAAATTTTTTTACCCTCCTATAGCTGAATTTGACCTTAATTAATGCAATTAAGGTCAGTATAGCGTCTTATTTCCATGTTCAAGTTTATTTAAGTTAGAAATGTGAGTTATTAATGAAAAACGATGTAACGACCCTAAATTTCTACTTACTCAAAGACGCTACTAACGTCTTATGATCAACTCATATATGAAATATAACCTTTAAAAGAACATCATTTATAGCAGAATCTCGAAAATTTAAAACAATTACATCTTCGAAAACACGTCATGGTATTACGTGGTCAACACATAATACTTGAAAATGCAAATAAAACAAATAAGAAATAATTTAAAACATATAAAATGCGAGACAACCTATTCTAACCTAAATCTAGAAAATTAAATATGCTTCTATCTTATGCACGTGCCATGGCCTCTACTCGCGATGTCATCGTCATCTGTAAAGGGACCTATCTCTATTTCATACTAGGGGTAGCCTCTAGTTCGGATTAACTACGATAGTGTAGTACATCCCTATATACGATCCACACATGTGAGTGTGAATCTCCTGGCAGTTCACACCCCCATAGACCCATCATTGTCTAACTACGGATTTGTAGTACAATCCTATACGATCCACACATGTGAGTGTGAATCTCCAGGCAGTTCACCCCCCTAGGCCTATCATTGTCTAACTACGGATGTGTAGTACATCCCTATATACCACCCACACATGCGAATGTGAATCTCTAGGCAGTTCATACCCCCTAAACCCATCATTGTCGAGCTAGTTGTGCGTAACGATGTTCTGAGGTCAACAAACCCTAGGGTATAATGCTCAACATGATCACCGTCATCATCATACTATGTTTGTCCACACTCATCATCATAAAGGAGAAGTATCCCGATGTAAAACATCATGATATTAAGGTTAACGTCATGCAAAAGATCACAGTCGTCATAATTCCATTAAATTCATCAAGCACATCAAGTATGTCATACATCGACATATAACGCAAGTACATCATCATACATCATTACATAATTGCATCATACGTCACACATCATCTAATTCACATACTTCACCATACGTCATCATAAATCATCATACATCATAAAATATTTCTAGCTTATCCTATAGTAAGGCCAATTAATTGGTTGGTCTTAGCCCCTCCCTTATTATTATACATTAGCACTCGTTCCTCTAAAGCTTTTCCAAATGTCATTAGGGTTCATTTTCTATTACACCGTTCGTCACCTTTCGTTAGTATTTAACAAATTAATAATAATCCAACTAACACATGAAATACGTCACTAAAACGGCGTTAATTACCTTAACCGGGGCTGAAAATAGGTTCGAGAGGGTTGCAATAGTAAAAATAGGGTACCCAAGCCAAATAAGCCGAAAAGCCATCGGGAGCCGAGCCAAGCCGCGGAGCCAAGGGACTATTTTCACCACAGGTTGACATGTGGCGCGTTAGGAGTAGGCCAAGTTAGTGTATACAACTTTGGATAGAGGCCCGTGTTACGGGTCACGGTCTCAGGTCAACTTCAGGTCGAGTCTACAGACGTAGGTTGCCCTAACAAATTGGTTTCAGTTAGTGGACCTAGGGTTGAGAGTTGGACTGGGACGTAGGTTACGGGCTGGCTACAGTTTGGGCTGAGATCAGTTGGGCCTCAATTTCTATCGGCTGTAGAGGTGGGTTGCAAAATCGGGTCGCGGGCTTGTAGGTAAAGGTGCATATGGACCGACCAGATGACTCGGGTACCCCTTGGGCTTGGCTCGTTTGGCTAGCACTCACTATGTGCTGACAAGCACTACAGAGAGAAAGAGCCACATAACATCATGAAGAGCATTAATGTCAAAAGGTATGTGCTCGTACTAATCATAATGGGAAAGTATCCAAATGTATATGACACACAAAAACGCATTAGGTCCCTATAGCTTAAGTTTATGTCATAAATTTATGATGCAAGTCAAAACTCCATTCTTTACAATATAAAGGGATCTATAAATCATGCATACAGAATCCCTGTCAAGTGTTTCTTATATAACGTAATTTACATGAGTGGTGTACGGAGGTTTATGAAATATAGACTATTAAATTATCATAACATAATTTTACATCATAACATAATGACATTATAGCATAGCATATAAACCTGGCATAACACAACGTCATGTAATTTACATAATAATAATAATAGTAAGTATGATATATATAGGGACCATGGATAATTCATCAAACCAAGTCAACAGTAGAGCCTCTCACTTAATTGACTTAGGGTCAAATTTACTCATTATTTAATAGTCTAAATCCAGTTCAACCATATAATAATCTGGCTCATAAAAGGGAGAGACGTCCATTAAAGGTGACATAAAATAGATAATCCAATCCACATAAAGATATGCATGGCCGACACATTTATTTATTTAAGATGCTTTATAAAGAGAACTTTAGATGCCAAAAGCAAAATTGCTACAAACCGTAGATGAGTCTCATTGTCCAACCGTAGACGAGTCTCATTTTCTACTTCTGTACTTGGTTGATAAAGACATAAGAAAATTTTGATGTTCGGACTTTCAAGATTTCTCTCCTTTCCACCTCCGCCAACAAATATTTGCCCATTACGTGAGCCCATGTTAAGAGACCCCATGTCCACCACCACCAGCAGATATTTGTCGATTATGTGACCACATGTCCTCCACCTATTGCCTGTTATGTGACCCACCAATACATATTACCGCCCACCGCCACCAAATACTTAACCAGACATCGCCCGATACGGACCGCCGCCGCCCACCGGTCCGCCCACCGCCACCAAATACTTGACCAGACATCGCCCGATACAGACCGCCGCCGCCCACCCGTCCGCCCACCGCCACCAAATACTTGACCAGACATCGCCCGATACGGACCGCCGCCGCCCACCCGTCCGCCCACCGCCACCAAATACTTGACCAGACATCGCCCGATACGGACCGCCGCCGCCCACCCGTCCGCCCACCGCCACCAAATACTTGACCAGACATCACCCGAACCGCCGCCCGCAATATCACTCCAATCATTGTCGAATCTCACAATAAAAAATCATGTCAAGAATGGGATTCAAACCCATGCCCTTTCGAACAAGTACCTAAAACTGGCGCCTTAGACGAACTCGACCATCTTGACAATTTTTGTAACAACTCAAAATTACTACTTCCTTATATTATCCACTTTGGCCCATGCGTCACAGTTTTAAAATGCGTCTTTGTCATGTCGAAGAGTTGAAAAAGTTTATTGGATTCCAATGCCAACTAGGTTGCTTAACATGAGCTTTTGGCTCTAGGTTACTCTATTCTGACTCCTCAAGTCTTTCTTTAGTGTTAGAGTAATAGGGTCTAGACCCTCTTAATGTCTCTCACGATCCTAAGATACTTAGTCCATTGTAACCCTCTTAACGTCTCTCACGATCCTAAGATACTTAGTCCATTGTAGGCATCTTGACCTAAGTCATCGTATAACCAATCTAACTCTTACACCTTAGCTCTGTGTAGATAAACATGCTAGATAGGGAGAACACACAATAGCTAACATATATTGTATCATGCACACTACAAGCAAATAAGCTTAATGGAGAGATAACATATATAAATCACCTTGGAGCACAAAACACAATAGCTCATCTTATTCTTTAACAAATTAGAGTGGTGTAGCGGAAGTGTGATAAGCCCATAACTCACAAGTTTGAGGAATGAAACCAGACTTTGATAGGGAAGAAAGGCTTCAATGGTATGAAAAGCCCTTTTTTTTAATTGATAGAGAAAATAGGTTTATATTATTGAAGCATTTTACAATAGATTCTTTGTCCATAATTTCTAATCTATATGAGTTCTAAAATGCATATATGACCCTACCTAGAAAGATCATACTTCTATGGATGCGTGCATGAACATCGTCTTGAGTTATATGTATTGAAGTATTTTATAAAAAAAATTATTAGTCAATGATTCCTAATCTTTGCACAAAATATCTTTACTGGATATGAGTTTTAAAATGCATGATGTATGACCCTACATAAAAAGATCATATTTCTAGGATGCATGCATGTGTATGAACGTCCCCTTGAGTTATATACAAGATCATACTTTTAGGGTGCATGCATGAATATTGTCTTGAGTTATATGCAAATAACAATAAAAAACTAATCATACTTCTAGGGTGCATCTATCAACGTGTATAACAACAAAAACTATTCAAGCATAATATGGATGAATGCTTCTAATTAATTAGTTGATGCATAGTTATTGAAAATACTTCTAAATAATTAGTTGAGGTAGTTGAGGCATATTTCTTGAAAAAAACTTATTAGCTTTACCTGCATACTATAACAATTACACAAGTTTAGCCTGGATTGAAATACTAATATATTATAATATCTCAATATTATATTGAAGCATTTTACCATAAACTCTTAGTTCACAATTCCTACTCTTTGTAAAAAACTATCCTTACGAGATATGAGTTCTAAAATACATGATGTATGAACCTACTTAAAAAGATCATGCTTTTAGTGGGTATGCATGAACGTTGTCTTGAGTTATATGTAAATAATAACAAAAACTAGTCAAGCACAATATAGATACTTCTAAAATGCATGACGTATAACCCTATCTAAAAGGATCATGCTTCTAGAATGCATGCATGCATGTCGTCTTGAGTTATATGAAAATAACAAAAACTAATCTAGCATGTGACCAAGGAAAATTTCTTCAATTTGCTCAAGGCCAGGTAATACTTCCTTCTCTGAGGGTCATCCCTCTTCCATTGCACCACTTTGATCGTCAATCATGTGGTTTGAGTATCCTGAATCAATGATCCAATCATTCTCATAATCGATATGGTCTCCCATCATCGACATGAGTGTTAGCTCATCTTCTTCTATAGCATACAGTACCTCTGCATCCCATTCCTCCTCCATCTCCATGTTGAGGGATGCCACATTGTTTTCGACAGATTTTTTCTTGGACCAACAATCTCTGGACACGTGGCCCTTCTTCCCGCAATTGTAGCAAATGCCATCAAATCTTTTCCCTTGAGAGTTATTGTTATCGCTCTTCTGAGCTCTCCCTGGTTGTACAGTTCCTTGGTAACTTCTTCTTTTGTCACCATTGTATCCGCGTTTGGTAGACGGCCTATTATTGCTCTGACTTTTACTTGTGTAGAGTGTTTTTTCTTCACTCTTCAATGTGATGCCTCCTATTTGTTTAGCCATGGCTTTTTGGCTGGCTAACAAATTTTCGAACTCTACAAGTGATGATTGAGTGGGCCATCCTTGTACAGCAATAATAAATCTTCTATATTATGATCGAAATCCATAGATTATAATCCTTTTCATTCGAGATTCTACAATGGCGGACTTCGGGTCTAGTTCAGTAATTTCTCGACAGATCAACTAGATCTTGTGGAAGTATTGAGCAATCGTCATGTCACATTGTGAAATTGATAACAACTCGTTCTCCAGAAGTTGTAGCCTCGTATCGTTCTTCTTTGAGAACAACATCACGAACGTGTCTCATGCTTCTTTCAGTGTCTTGTCATCCCAAATATGCCCTAACATCTCTTCTCCAATTGTGATCTTCAGGGTAAACATTGCTTTGCCTACTTTGATTCTCCATTTACGCAAGGCACCTTTAGAATCATCCTCTGGCGGTGTAGTTTCGCACCCACCAACGATCTCCCAAAGATCATGTCCTTATAAATAGGACATCATACATGTTGCCCACGTATTGTAGTTGTTGTTGTTGAGTTTCTTGATTCCTCCAACGATTTGGAAATCACCTATCGTGTTGGCTATACCTCAGTAATACCAAACAAGCTCTTTCGACACAAGACTTGCAGAGTCACAGACTACTCACGACACAAAAGAAACCCACTCACTACTAATCTCAAGAAATCGTTTCTGATGTGGAAGATCAGACAGAGCTGTAACCACAGAGCATACTAAGAATTCCAAGAGATCGACAACTTATGCTAACCTCGCTCTTATACCAGATTGTTGAACAACTCAATGTGGGAAACACTCGCACACTTTATTAAGAACAATCGATAAGAGATTTACAAAACACTATGTAGAAACTATTTTGTATTGCTTGGAATTTCTTGGGACGATGAACTAGGTAGGATGGAGGGGTATTTATTTATATTAGACGGTAGTCAATCTATTCCTAAAATTTCTCAACCTTTTTCCTAAAATACCTAAATCATTTTCCTAAATTTATTCATAAAATCCCTAAATCATTTTCCTAAATTTATTTCTAAAATCCTAAATCATAAATATAATTACTCATACAATGGTTAGGCTTAAACGTATTGGGCTAGTGATGACATTTTAACGGTAGAATCATTCAAGCTCGACATAATCAATCTTGGTTATGGAGTGATTCAAATCTCAAACAAGTGTTCTTGCCTTGAGATATTTGATCAACAAGAATGATTCAAGCTAGACATGATTGATCTTGCTTGTGGAGTGATTCGAATCTTAAACAAGTGTTCTTGGCTTGAGATATTCGATCAACAAGGTAATTCAAAGTCCATAGCCATATTTTCTCACTTCCACTCTGTTATACTTAAAGGTTGCACTAATCTTGCCACTTTCTGCCTAGGATCTTTTACCTTTTGCCACACTAGGCCTTTACTTACGAATTCCGCTATATCCTTTTTTCATACTTCGCCTCTAAAAGTGTTGTTTCGGGTCTTGGTACATAATGGAATCACTGGATGTATAGAGAATGGTGAGTGGTGTGCTTCAATCAGTATTTCATTTATGAATTATTCCACTGGTGGGACACATAGCCGTCCTTGACATAGTAGTCCACCATCTAATGCCTTGAAAAAATTGTTCACTAGACCCAATGTTAGCTGTCTCAATATCTTATTTAGGCTAGGGTCCTGTTGTTGGGAGTCGACAATCTTTTGTCAAAATATGGATTGTATTGTGAGACGAGTCATCTGTGTTATAAATCCCTCAATTACTATAGCTATATTAACTCACTCGAAGTTCGCTTGTATTCGTGACTCCTTAGAAATGAAGGCCAACGAGTATACCGTTTTATGAGGCATTGCGACCACGCTTCCCTGAGTTGGTCAAACATATCCTCAATAAGAGGGAGCGGATACTTATTCTTTATCGTTCTCTTGTTCAGCTCTCTATAATCAATGCACTAACGCATCGAGCCATCTTTCTTTTAGACAAATAATACTAGTGCTCTCTCAGGATGTATGCTAGGACAGATGAAGACTTGATCTTGTAGGTCTTATAATTGCGCCTTTAGTTCTTGCAACTCAATTGGCGCCATAAGGTAGGCAACTTTTGAAATAGGCCCAATTCCTGACTCAAGTTCTATAGCGAAATCAATAGCTCTGGAAGGGGTACTCTTGGTAGATCTTTTGGAAAAACATCCAAAACTGCATTTACTATGGGCATCATGTCTAAGGTCTTGTCTTTTTCTTTTACATCCACGACACATGCTAATATAGCCATATCTCCTTGGTTGGACTTATCTCTTGGCCTTCATCATCGAGACTACCGTCGGAGTAGCTCTAGTACATGTACCTTTGAACTCAATACTGAGTCAGGACAATGACGAGACTATTACTTCATTTTTCTGATAGTCTATACTAGCATGGTTTTCAGTTAACTCATCTATCCCTAGTTTTACATCAAAGTCTTTCATGCTAACAACTATCAAGACTACACCTTGGTGACTGAACATCTTATAATCTATTCTTAGCAACTAAATCTACCCCCACTAGGTTGCTTTAAGAAATACTCAGTAAGTGACTCCACTATTGGGGTTAAATGCAAATACGTATAGTTTCATACATGGGACCTATCATAACAGTCTATTTTCCTATAGCAGCTATCCTAATGAGCAATTTGCATGTGTACTTAATTTTCCTACACACGGTCCACATGTGGGAGTATGGACCCACCAGTTGGTTCATACACCTTCTGGGCCCCTTTCTTGATGGGCTAGCATTCTCTAGTAGCTGTTGATGTCGGACACTCGTTAGGAATAGCGACCGTCACAACATTATGATAAATATAATGATCGTTTCCCTACCTCATAACATACGCGTCTGTATTATCGTAAAGGATAAGGGGTATCCCTCGATGCATTTGCACACAATAATGCATGAGGTCCCAACATTTTTCTATTTTCATTATCAATTAATACAATCTCGTTAGCGTCTTCCTTCATATCCTATCATTTTTTCATATCATTTCTCATACGTTATCATATCATTTATCGTATCTTGCATGTGTATGTCGGGGTTGTATTCCATGCTAGTTCGTCGTTTTGGATGTCAATCATATCATTCATGTCACATATATATCATATCATAACGTTTCCATGCTTTAAGACATAACAATCCACATCATGCACATATCACATCATATATCATAAAAGTCACATAGCATTTTCCGAGCGAGCCCTCAACATATCATATTATAAATATATCGATTCATCAAACATATCGTACCATGTCATTCTTGTTGGTTTTATGTCCTAAAACTCATAGTTTGTAAACAAAAACATATTCTATTTTCAATAAAGTTATTATTGTTGTTTATTCAGTAAAGATTGTTATTGAATAAAGTGAACTTTACGATCATTAATCTAAATCCAATAAACTAAGAACATTCTGGCTATAGTATTACTTGAACTATATGTAGAGACATAAGAGTGGATCAAGTTCAAGTATATAGTCAAAATGATCTATAGTATAAGGATAAGGCTGAGTACCTTATTCTGGGGACACTATGGATGCGGCCCACTTTTGTATGTGATATAAACAATGTGATCACTAAATTGTACATGTGAAGACATGTGAGTGGGGGCGTCCTATGCAATGAGTATTGCATAAGATCGGACCAAGAAGAAAACCACTCTCACTTTATAAAGTCGTTTACTGTTGAGACTGATTTTCTTTTCATTCGATAACCTAGGTAACTCGGTTTTAATCCTAAGCTAACCATGAACTCCTGTTTATTCGGAATTATCTTTAGATTTGCATGGGTGAGAGTGGCTCTAGTTCACCGACTCAATAGGCCTCCCATTTCAGGGGTAAGACTGGGTGAATGGTTGGGGACATGGTGTGCAAGATGGAATTCACTCCTACCCACTTTTAGGGATAGAAGAGAGGTAGTTCTCTTAAGCACGGACTCCAGGTCTTGAACAAGGGGCCCCACCCTCTCATTGGCCTGAGAGGGATTCGGTTTACTGGTTGGACCACAAACCAATTGTTCATTAGAGGATCAGCGAGACATAAGGAACAAGAAGTAGCTTCAGGGGTAAAATGATAAATTGACCCAACTCTAGTTACAAAGAACCTGTGAAAGATCGACTTACTAATCATGGTTATATCAAATGGACAGAAATATATCTATAGTGAGGGGAGTTCAACTACTAGGCTATAGTGGAGTGTCCTAGTAGTTAACGAATGTTGGTTAACAAGGTTAAAAAGTTTACCCGATTAATCTTGGATCGTTGAAGCCCATGATCTATAGGTCCATTAGGTCCCTCTACTAGCTCATATCGGACTAAACCATAGAACAATGTGACGAGTGAGTTCGAAGTGTTCGAATTCAAATTAGGAAATATGCGCTACATATATACGATATATTTAATCGCATTTTTGTTTTATTTACGAATTAAACAAAAAGAGAGAATCTGAGACATTTAAATAAGATTTAAATATCTTAATCAATTATGTGTCGGAATTGATTGGGATTGGCATTTGAATTAATATTAAATATTAATTAAATAGTTTAATTAATCATTACTTTAATTTGAAATTCATTATTCAAATTAATTGTGGAATTAAAATGAAGAAAGTCAAAATGTTGACTTGGAAAAATCCATGTTACTGGAATTTTGAGGTGTCAAAATTTGGTTTAACCAAACTTGCATGCTTGCCAAATAAACCCAACAAGTTTGAGTGGAATTTTGAGTGTCAAAATTTGGTTAACTCAAACATGCATGTTTGTCACATAATCCCAAACATTTGAGTGGAATTTTAAGTGTCAAAATTTGGTGATCTCAAATTTGCATGAACATGCAAACATGACTCTTTAAATAGAGTGATCATGGTACATGGAAGGTTTTCTTCTTCTTGGTGAAAAACCATGCGAAAAACCTCTCGCAAACAGTCTCTTCACATATACAAAATCCCTCCCAAGTTTAGTTACTCACCGGATTCCACAATCCCGTTTTAAGGTCGGAGGATAGTGGAGAAGACATTAATGGTGGTTCGAAACGGTTCATGAGGAAAAAGGAGTTTGAACTACATAAGGTTAGTATTTAAACTCATTAAGTTTTAATATTTATGAACATGCTATTTATTTACTATAATTGATGTTCTAAAAGTGTCTAAGATCCAAATTGCTTCCGCATGTGTTATATGCTTATATTAACACCAACAATTCTCGTATCATCTTCTAATATATATACATATATACATCGTTCCTATATCATATCATAGTCGTACAATTTCATATGCGCTCGTAGTCATATCATTCCATATACACATCATGGTCATATTGTTTCCTAAACTTCTCATAGTCTTATCATTCCTATACATATCATAGTCGAATCGTTTTTTGAACATATCTTAGTCATAACGTTTTCCAAACATATCCTAGCCATAAGTTTCATGAATGTATCCTACTCATGTTGTTTCGTGAACGTATTCTAATCATATTGTTGCATTAGCTATCTTAACCATTTCATTTTATCATCCTATCAAAATCATATCACTTTCTATACATAACCTGACCATATCGTTTCATGAACATGTCTTAGCCATATCGTTACATTACGTTTATTACGTCTTTCTCTTATCTTACCTCAAACAAGGCATCTAACGCATCATACAATAAGAGTTATTATACCATTCACATATCATGACATATACATATCATATCTTAGTCATATCGTCTCATAAACAATTTACATGCATAAAAAATATATGACACGTGTAGAACCACAGGTCACGTGTTAACACACAACATCAGTTTTAACCATGTCGATAGTAAGGCTACGTACTTGGTTGGCATTAGCCAATGTTCTATCCTATTTCCAAAATTGGCTTAACTTGTCCTTTGAAGTTTGCAATGACCTATACTAAGGTATTCTACCAAATTAAAAACTTTCTTCTAATTCAACACGCTTGACTTTGAAGATTTTGTGATTGAGTACTTAAAAGAAAGGTGCAACTTATACTTTCAATTCTTTAAACCTTTCTTAACCATCTTATCCTCAAAATCAATTTTATTCGGATGTTGTTATGGTTCATTCATGTGCTCCTCTTTTACTCGAGTCCCATATCTTCCCGGGCTAAATTGGAGGCTAATATTCCTCTCTTAGTTATCTTGTACTCAAGAATTTAACTTTTTCCCTCTAGTTTTACACACTAATCCTTCAAAATAAAAAGATCATATACAAGAAGTTAAAACATAAGATTTTTATAAAAGTTGAAGTCATTGTTTTAACGATAGTTCAAAAGCTCGACGATCTTAACATTTAGTAGCTTAGCGGAAATTAATATACATAAATTAGCGGTTGGAGATGGGACAAAAGTCCGAAGTTTCTTAGAAATATTATTTTGGAAAAGAGGTTTCACTTGAGTGCCATTAACTATAAAGTTTAAATAATCTTAATAGATACATTTAACGCTCATATTAACGTGAATATATTCTTGCCTTGATGAGAGTTAGGATGAAAATTATTGTGTTATTTAGTTGACTATGAGATTAAAATTTGAGAATGTAATAAACCTATCCAAAATAAAATTAGTGAATTTGTTTAATAAATTAGTCTTTTACTTATAATTTTCCTATTCACTTAGAGATAAGGAAGGTTAGTATTTTAATATGTATAATTAAGAGTTTAGTTTGATAAAATTTGTGGAAAAAAAGTGCAACGACCCGAATTTTTTAAGTTAATTTAAGATCGTCATTGTATACATATCATACATAATTCTAACATGGATATTTTATATCATTTATCGTGATTTCATGTCATTCATATCTAACATATATATACATATATATACACATATACATATACATATATATACATATACATATACATACACATATACATATACATATATATATATATATACATACACATATACATATACATATATATACATATATATATACACATACCCATATAGTTTAGTTGGGTATATATATATATATACATACATACATACATGTATATGTATACATGTATATGTAGATGTATATGTCATATACATATACATATACATGTATACATATACATATATACATGTATGTACATATACATATATATATATACATATACATATATATATGTATACATATACATATATACATGTATACATATACATATGTATGTATATGTATATATATATATATGTATATGCATACATGTATAGATATATATATATATACATGTATATGTATACATGTATATGTATATGTATATATGTATACATGTATAGATATATATACATATATACATATATATACATCATTTGCATGTCGTATCATAATCGTATTATAATCATATCATATCGTAAACACTACATGGTCATATTGTTCCCTAACTTATCATGGTCTTAATGTTTTTATACATATCACACTCATATCGTTACATGAACGTACCTTAGTCATATTGTTATAGGAACGTATCCTAACGCTATCGTTCTATCACTCTATCATAATCATTTCCCTTTGTACTCATAAACTAATCATATTCTTTTATCAATCGATTGTGACCATATCACTTATATCAATCTCTCATTTCCATAGCACTTCGATACATAACCTGACCTTAACATTTCATGAATATATTTTACTTCTATCGTTACATTACGTTTAGTGCATCCTTCTTGTATCCTATCTCAAACATATAATTGAACACATTGTACCATAAGTATTATCATACAATTCACATATTATACCATATACATAACATATCATAAGTATATCAATCCACATATCAATCCACAAATAATTCACACATATCAATGGTTGGATTTTTGGCCTGCAATCTCAAATTAATTAATTTTAGTTAATTAATTAATTGATGTTTTGATGATAACAAACCTTTAACAATTAACAGTATTTTAATTTGTCCACAATGTAAGGTTGTGAATAAGGGTTCCAACGCCTATTTCAATCACTCAGAGCTAAAACGTAAAAAATATAGTCGAAACAAGATACACAATGTGATGATGTGGCAGCTAAATTGACCTCATGGACTAACCAGAGTATGACATTTAAAACTTTGGACGGAGTAACACATGAGAATCTTACATTACTTCTAAGAAATAGAAATAAAATTATTTATACCTTATATATCATTTGAATTATAAAAATTAAAAAAAAAAAAAATTGTTGTTCAAATTATTTTTATTATTATTATATTATAACTTTTTGCCACACTTCTATTCTATTCAAACTCATCTACTCGCCCATATCTTCAACACACCACCTTTATAATTCTTCGATCTTCAATTTTCTAAAGCTTTCATTGTTGCCCTCTCCAAGCTTCCAATTTTATTTTCTTCTTCTCGTGGAGAGATTTTTATTGTATTATGAGAAAATAGTTGTGAGTGCTCAACTTGTAAATTTACTCTTTTAGAGAGTTGTCGTGTGTTTCTACAAAATTTCAATATTTGTACATCCTGAGTTATGGAAAGGATTGAGTTTACTCTTGATCTCGTAAAAAAAGTGGTGTAGCGATTGGACTCTGATTCGAGGAAAGAGTAAGAAAGTTTTATTAAAATTCTTAAGAGGCGCTTGGGGGTGGAGTAGGTCGAGTTCGACCGAACCACTATAAAACTACGGTGTCATGTTTTCTAACTCTTTCCTATTTAATTTCAAAATTTGTATGGTGATTTATCCCATATTTTAAGTTTTTCATAATTGTTTATTGTTTTGACTACTATTTTATTGTATTAATTATCATTTTCTACTTATTAAAAGTTTTATAATTAGAAAAATTAAGCACGCTTAAATAATTTTATTGTTAAAATTCTATTCACCCCGCCCCCTCTAGGGTTGCCATACCGATCCAACAATTGGTACCAGAGCGGGTTGATCTTATAGATTTTTTATATAAACTTTATTCTTAGAGCTTATGGCAAACCTACGTATTAATAATGGTTTTAGTGGAGTACAATCAACCTCTAGACCTCCTTATTTTGATAGAACAAGTTATACATATTGGAAAGCTAGAATGAAAATTTATTTGCAATCGGTTGATTATCAATTGTGGTTAAATGTTAGTAAAGGTCCTTGCATTCCAATTTTAAATTGTTAATAATAATGTGGTGTCTAAAATAGAGGAGAAATTTGATGAGCATGATACGAAAAAAAATGTTCTTTTAATGCTAGTGCTCTAAATTTTCTTTATTGTGTCCTAAGTAATGATGAATTTAATAGAGTATTTATGTATTCTTCCCCATATGAAATTTGGAAAAATCTTGAAGTAACTCATAAAGGAACAAATCAAGTTAAAGGAACAAATCAAGTTAAAGAAACAAATATTAGCATGTTAGTTCATAATTATGAACTATTTAAAATGGATGCAAATGAATCTATAGATGATATGTTTACTAGATTTACCAATATTCTAAATGCTTTGAAAAATCTTCGAAAAGTATATTCTACCCCAAGAATGTAAGGAAAATTCTTAGGTCTCTACCTAAAAGTTGGGAGACAAAAGTGACGGCAATTCAAGAGGCAAAGGATCTCACAAAGCTTCATTTGGATGAACTTGTTGGTTCTCTCATGACACATGAAATTACCATGAAGGAGCACATGGAAGAGGAATCTAAAAAGAAGAAGCGTATAGTCTTAAAGACCATCACTTTGAAAGTTGACTCCGAAGATGTGGAAGTCCTTGATGAAAACGATGTTACTTACTTTACACGTAAGTACAGAAATTTCATAAAAAAGAGAAACAATTCAAGAAACATTTCACAGATAAAAAATAGTCAAAAGGTGAAAAGAGAAAAAAAAAACAATGAGGTAATATGCTATGAATGTAAAAATTCGGGTCATCTAAAAATGGATTGTCCTCTCCTCAAATCTTCTAAGAAATCTAAGAAGAAAGCAATGAAGACTATTTGGATGAAAGTGATGAAAGTACAAGTGGAATTGTGAAGAAGTAGCAAATTTTTGTTTCATGGCTCATGGTAACAAAGATGATGAACAAGAAGATGAGGTAATTGTTGAATCTCTTTCTTATGATGAATTATTTAAAGTTTTTAATTCAAAGTTTTTTAGAAGATTAAACTTGATTTATAAAAACTTAAATTAGGGTGTGATTCAAAAGAAATATAAGACAAAATTCTTGTTTAAAAGAGAATGATTTTGTAAAATTTGATGTAACTTGTGAAAAGTAAGTATTTAATTGTGATAAGAAAAATACATTAATTGATGAAGTTAAATTGCTTGAGTATAATTGTTGTAAAAAAGAGAAGTTAATTAAATTACTCAAAGAAAATGAATCAAATACTTTGCGATAACTTGATAGGGTCAAAGAGTCTATTAAAAGGCTAGTGCTCAAAACTTAGATAAAATACTTGCGGGAGGGAAGCTTTATCATGATAAAAGAGAATTAGGCTATATTGATGAATGTTCTACCTGTTCAAGTTTTAAAACAATATTTATTAAAGCATCCTCTGTTATGTCTTTGCTGAACCGAGGTAAATTTGGATCTAATTATGATAAATCTAGATTTATACCTATATGTCATTATTGTGGTGTTGAAAGTCATATTAGACCAGAGTGATTTAAATTGAAAATTTCTCAAAATATTTGTGGAAGAAAATTTTCTCGAAATATAAAATTTAACAATGTTTTAATAAATAATTTTTTCAATGAAAATAAAATACATAAATTCAAACTAAGAGATAAATTCTTACCTGATGTCTATTTCTCATGTAGTAAGTTTGGACATAAAGATTATTCTAGTTACTTATCTAAATATAATGTTTTTCATAGGAATACAAACCTGAAATGGATTCCTAAATTTGTAAAGATTAACTTTCTAGGACCCAAACAAGTACCGTACCAAGAGGTCAATTTTGAATATTTTTGTTTTTAGGTTTGTTTGAAAGTCTCTAAGAAAAAAGAAGTGGTACTTGGATAGTGGTGGCTCAAGACACGGGAAATCAATATAAGTTTGTGAATCTTTCCAAGAAGGATGGTGGCTTAGTAACCTTTGGCGATAAGGGTAAAATAATTGGTAAGGGTACTATACGTAATAACACTTGTACTCTTATTGAAAATGTACTCTTAGTTAATGGTTTAAAGCATGACTTACTCAGTATTAGTAAATTATGTGATAAAGGTCATAGGGATTTGCATGATAACTTATGACGATGACATACAAGATTAGTGCAGGCTAGTATAGTATGCAGTTGATTTCAAATATTTCATAAAAAAAAATTAAAAAAAATCATTGGTGAGAGGCTTCCTAAATTTAAATTTGAAAAAAATAAAATTTATTATACTTGTTAAATGGTAAGCAATTCCTCTTTCAAATCTAAAAATGTGATTTTTACCCCTCCAACTATTACACGTGCACTTATTTGGCCCTTCTAAAATAGTTAGAATTACTATGCTTTTTATGATTTTTTGAGATTTACTTGAGTTTTGATGATAAAAAGAATGATGCTTTGAAAAGATTTTTTAAAATAGTCAAAATAATTGTTTTTCTCATGACTTCTCTCCAAATACTCCTCAACAAAACCGTGTGTTGAAAGGAAAATAGTACTTTACCAGAATTTGTTAGATCAATGTTAAAAAAGTATGATTTACCTAAATATTTTTGGGTGGAACCTATTAATACAGGTGTTTATGTTTTAGATAGAGTCTTAATTAGACCTTTCTTTAGATTAAAAAAAATTATGAACCTTATTATAAGAAAATTTTAAATAGTGGGTATTTCAAAGTTTTTGGTTGCAAATGTTTTATTTTGAACAACAACAAAAAAAATTAAAATTTGATTCTAAGACAATATTGGTATTTTTCTTTGTTATTCATCTACCACGAGAGCTTATAGAATTTTTCAGGAGAGAACTTTAGTTATCGAGGAATCTATAAATGTGGTATTTGATGAATCTTCTAATAATATTTCTAAAAAGTCTATTTGTATAGGGATGATTTAAAAAGAAACTCTAGAGATTTACTTATTAGTGACAAAGGCAAAGAAATTGTTTTAAGTTGAAAGAAGTGAGCTCAAATGAAATAAAGGAGAAGGTTCTTCATCTATGCCAAAAGAAGGGAGGTATGCCTTATCTCATCCCAAGAACTTGATTTTTGGTCAACTCGAACAAGGCGTGAATATTCGTTCTTCTATTAATTTATTTAATAATCTTGCTTTTTTTTTTTTTTTCTCAAATTGAACCAAAAAGTAAGGAGGGAGAAAATGATGAGTTTTAGATTTTAGATATGCAAGAAGAACTAAATCAATTTGAAATGAATAAAATTGGGGAATTAATAGGTGCCCCTCTCTCATATTTCTATTATTGACCCCAAATGAGTTTTTAGAAATAAAATTGATGAAAATGGGAATATCATTAGGAATAAAATTACCCTGGTAGCTAAAGGTTATTGTCAGAAGGAAGACATAGACTATAAATAAACTTTTGCACCCGTTGCTAGATTAGAAGTTATTAAAATGTTGCTTTTGCTTCTTACAAAAATCTTGTATTGTATCACATGGATGTATACATTCTTAAATAGTTATATTATGGACAAAGTTTACGTAGAACAGCCTCTTGGATTTGAAAGTTTTGATTTTCCTCGTCATGTAAGTTGAAAAATGCACTTTATGCCTCAAAACAAGCTCCAAGAGCTTGTTATGATTGATTTATTGTCGATTCGAATTTTCCATTTTTCCTTATATTGTTAAGATTTTATTTTTATTTCCATATATGACAGATATTATGTTGCAGCAATTATTGGGGCCACAAAAATATGCATGATTTCTGACAAGGAAGTTATTACCTAAATAGAAATGTTATGAAACTCTTATATTCCTATATTCAACCTTCCTCTTTTCTTGAAAAGTACTCTTGCTCTCCAAACTTATTTCTATTTTGGAGGGTGTCTGAACCAACAGGAAAACTAAGAGTGTTAGAGGGGAAAATCGTGTGGATTGGTTCGCTGGGTTTTCTTCGGTGAGTGGCCGGAGGGAGAATCGGCTGAAGCTATCGGTGTTGAATACCGTTGCGTGTCTTTCGGAAAACTATTGCGTGTCCTTGAAAACGACTTTTTCTCTCCAAACTTGTTTCTATTTTTTAGGGTGTCTGAAAGAACGGGAAAACTAAGAGTGTTCGAGGGGAAAATCATGTGGGTTGGTTCGCTGGGTTTTCTTCAGTGAGTGGCCGGAGGGAGAATCGACTGAAGCTATCGGTGTTGAATACCGTTGCGTGTCTGTCAGAATAGGCGAGGGGTGTCTCGCATCATCGGAATCAGGGTTGTGATGTCGTCGTTGGTGGCGCATCAACGATTAGGTTTTTGCAAGGTTTCGAAAACGGATCGGGTTTCACGTTCGGCCTTGAACCAGCCCACGGACGAACGCGGGCCCTGTGCATTTCGAGCCAACACGGACGCGCACTACAACCTCGGTCTTGGCTCCTCACGCGTGCTCTCAGCTCGGCTTGACGTGTACGGCAGCTCGACTCCGTCAAATCCCGCGACTCGACTTGGCGACTTAGTTGGTCAGCTCGGCAGCTCGACTTGGCGGCTCGGTATCACTATAATATATCAATTCCAAGGTTTTTGGCCCTTCCAAAGCCGTTTCTGCCCTTAGTTTTACTATTTAAGGTCAGTATGGTTCCTAACCGTCAAAGACAGATTGGGTTAGGAGTTTATTTTGATAAATAGCATGAGATTTAGCTACGGTATGTTATGAAAAGTTACTAAGTTTTTATGTGATTATTATAGGACATATTTAACCGTTGGGATTAGCTTGCTGTGAGTGACTTCAGCCAAGGCCATCGAGGTAAGTGACCTTACTGTTGAAGTTAGATTACTACGTGTTGTATGATGGTGCGTGCCCTATGGCCTCTGCATGCACCATATTTATGTGATATGACTATGTGATGTATAGATTGTTTGGACTGTCGATGATTTATGTTATGTGATGTATGGATTATGTTGACTGTTGACTGTTTATGTTATGTGAAGTTATGAATGATATGTTAGTAATATATGCCATGAAAATATTGATCGATGTCATGTATATACGTAGTATTCTCGAGTCATGTCATGAAATGCTTATGGAACTGGAATGTATTTTCATGTTAGGTGATATGTCATGTAATGTAAAAAATGCATATGTGATGTTGGCAATGCTTATTTAATGCCATGTTAGGTATATTAAAGGACCTCATGCATATATGTATGCCACTTGCATCGGGATTCTTCCCTTTTATGTGACGAAAGAATGAAATACGATATTTATGTTCGCCATGATATCATGCGGGCCCTTTTTTGTTCTGTGGTGTCTGGCGACGTGTAACACGGTGTGTCCGACCAAGCCAGGCTCAGGGGGTATGTATGAGCCCGCATGATGGGTCCATGTAGGCGTACACGGGCCGTGTGTGAAGGAGTACCACACATCCAATCCTACCCGAAATAGAAGAGCACGCAAGACCATGTAAAGTTTACGAAAAGTTAGGTCTTGCTCATATGTTGCATGTGTTTGCATTTTTAACCCCACTGTTGGGTGACTTACTAAGTATTTCATAAAATACTCAAGCCACGTGCTACCTACATTTTTCAGGTAAAGGCAAGGGACCAATGTATTGTTGACAGCGGAGCTAAGGACACCATGGAAGTTGGAGAGGGTGCTACCTACATTTTTCAGGTAAAGGCAAGGCACCAATGTATTGTTGACGGCGGAGCTAAGGACACCATGGAAGTTGGAGAGGGGATATTTTGAGGAGTTTACATATTGTTTTAAGTTAAAGCATCAAATATTGTTTTATTTAGATTTATTTTGAATTCGGTTACTCAAGGTTTTATTTTCGAAGATAGGTTTATTTTTAAATTTATGAATCCTTATCAAAGACTTTGTCATGTTTTCCAAAGTTATTTATGATGAGCTTCCGCGTAATGAATTATGTATGCGTGGGTGACATCACTATAGGTTTAGAAAATTATGGGCGTTACATTTATAATTTTCTTATTGAGAATGATTTTTAAATGGGTAAACTTGACACTACTCTTTTTATTATGATTAAAGAAAATGATATGGTATTGGTGCAAATATACGTGGATGATATATATTTAGTTCTACTAATCCTTCTTATGTAAAGAATTTTCTAAATGTATGCCTAATAAATTTGAGATGAGTATGATGGGAGAGCTTAGTTTCTTTCTTGGACTTCAAATCAAGTAACTCAAGAATGTTATCTTCATAAATCAAGAGAAATACACTAAGGATTTACTCAAAATGTTCAAGTTCAATGAAGCTAAGATTGCAAAAAACGCCCATGAGCACATCCACCCAGCGTAACAATGATGAAAAAAAGTAAATGTTTTGATATTAAATCTTATCGAGGTATGATTGGATCTTTATTTACTTGACCGCTAGTAGACCCGATATTATGTTTAGTGTATGTCTTTGTGCTAGGCTTCAATCTTGTTTTAAGAAATCTCATTTACATGCCCGTTAAAAGAATACTTATATACTTGATTGAGAATATTGATTTAGGATTGTGGTCTCCTATAAATTTTGAGTTTAAATTTGTAGTGATAAGAATCATGGTGTTCCAATGTTCCAACTGAACCAATTACACGATCCAAGGCCAAGAGGATTCAACTAGCATTCATTTTTCTTGGACAAAATTGAATAGGCTCAGTTCAACCATTACTTCATGTGTTACAAACTAATTTAATTGAGGAATGACCATTTGGAGCTTCATAAGTGAATATTTTGCATGGTTGAAGCAGCGGATGAAGTTGCTTGCACTTGATTGATAAGTGGTTAGAAAACTTTATTTATTTATTTTTATTTCATAATTCTTGTAATCGCAACAGGGTGGGTCAAATTCAATTCGTCTTTTTTGGGGATATAAGGAGATCGGGATTAAATTATGGTCACTAACTTCATTTGAACGATCGAAGGTTTCTTTGTGGGGAGACTACCCACAAATTATTATGTAAAAATCAGATTATGAATGAAATTGAGATCTCAATGGAGACTTTCACCCTTAGAAATCCGAGCATCATCTTTGTCATTTCTAAGCTTCAAGCAATTTTTGTGGTAGATTGCATCTGACCCATAAAATCAAGCCTTGATGAAGTTCGACTGTGGAGTGACTCAATTTAAAACAAGGTTCCAAATCTTGCTTTTTGATCTTTGATAGTAAGAGGTGATCTAATTTTATCCTTATCTCTTGGTTGATCCGAATTTTGTATAAAGCGGTGTTAATTTTTTTGATTCAAGGCTTCTTGCTCCAATAAAAGTTTAGATCGTTGGACTGAGGATTGGGGTTACCTTATCAGGTAGGATATTCTAATGCGGATTTTGCTCGAAGATACTTGATCGGAAAAGTACTAGTGAAACTTGTCAATTTCTTGGTTGTTCATTAGTTTCTTGGCTTAGTAAAAACCAAAATTTGGTTTCCTTGTCTACTATCGAAGCGGAGTATATTGCGGTAGCTAGTTCTTGTGCTCAAATTTAAACAAACTCTCTATGATTTTGGATTCAAATTGATAGTGTGCCTATCTTTTGTGATGACATTAGTGCTATTATTTAACCAAAAATCCTATTGTGATTTTGGATTAAAATTTGATAGTATGCCCATATTTTGTGATAGACACTAGTGCCATTAATTTAACCAAAAATCCTATTCATCCTTATACAACTAAACCTATTGACATTAACATCATTTCATTAGAGAGCATGTGCAAAATCGACATATTATTCTTTGATAGTGTGCCTATATTTTGTGATGACACTAGTGCTGTTAATTTAACCACAAATCCTATTCATCATTATACAACTAAACCTATTGACATTAGCATCATTTCATTAGAGAGCATGTGCAAAATCGACATTTTTTTTTTTTTTTTTTTTTTTTTTTTTTTTTTTTTTTTTTTTTTTTTTTTT
>NW_019268595.1:145306-146243 GCF_002738365.1 Cucurbita moschata | reverse complement strand
TTTTTTTTTTTTTTTTTTTTTTTTTTTTTTTTTTTTTTTTTTTTTTTTTTTTTTGTAAAAAGAGACTTGAAGTTTATATTATTTGTTCTAATATATCTTGAATTATATAAATTTTGAAGGCATTTTCTTGGGGACCATTCTATCATACTTAATTTATTATTTTTTTTTATTGTTCTTTTTTATGATTCCAAAGGTAAGAAAATTAAAAAAAATATTGCTCTACATAAATTTTGAAGGCAGATTCTCAGGGAAGCCATTATGTCATTCTTAATTTTTGTTTTTTTTTTTCAATGATTCTAAAGTGGAAAAATTGAGAAAAATATGCATTAATTATTGTTTTGTCGGATTGAGTCATTTACATAGGAGAAGAATATGCTCCAGAGTGAATTACAAGTATGAAATTTATGACGATATATTAAAATTTATTGATATTATTATTTATTATTTTAGGTCTTATGAATTTCATACTATTTTCTTAAAAGAAATGGTTTTTTTTTCTTTCTCAATTTCAAATTAATTAATTTTAGTTAATTCATTGATGGTTGGAGGATAACCTACATTTAATTATGAACGATTATCAGTATTTTGAATTTGTATTTTGAATTTGAATTGTCACAGTGTAAAGTTGAGAACAACTATTTCAATGCCTTTTTCAATTACTCACATCAGAGTTAAAAGCCAAGAAATTACAGTAAAAATAAAATATCTATGACCACTGAATTTACATCATGGACCAATGAAAATATGACACTTAAACAGAAAAGTTTGGAAGAGTAACAAGGTAGGGAAATAAAATTATTTATACATCATATATCATTTGAATTATAAAAATTAAAAAAAAAAAAAAATCTTTAGTCACCTTACTTTTTTTATTATTATATTATTATTCACACGCACACGCACACACACGCAGACACTTTTTTTTTTTTTTTTTTGG
>NW_019268595.1:81118-145200 GCF_002738365.1 Cucurbita moschata | reverse complement strand
CTTTTTTTTTTTTTTTTGGAGATGAGAAAGGGTGATAGATAGATAGATAACTATGTGATTATTTTATTGTGGCCTATGCCATTTTCGTAGTTAAGTGACAGTGACTCTCCCTTATGTATAGAAAGAGAGAGGGCTTCGTGTAAGGAGGGAGAGGAGTCTAATGCTTGTTGCAATCCTTGAGTACATCTTCAAAGTATAGGAGATTGTACATTTTATACTTAGACACACACGCATGCACCTCTGCAATATATGACCAACGAATACCATCCTTATTTGTAGCTTCTATTACAATAAAAAAAAAATTGATTCTACCTGCATTAACCAGACTAGACAGACCGTTCACCACACCCTTGTAAATTAAACAATGTCCACCACTCTCGTTAAACGCTTCCACTGCAAACCTTCCAACGCTTTGAACTTCTTCATCATTGACATCGTTAATTGGAACTAGATTTGAATGCAATTGGCCACCACTCATTTTGGAATACCTTTAATAGATAGTTTCAATAGACTTGCTTATTCATGAATACTTTGAAGTTCGATATTTATAGTTGTGGTTGAACGCTCTTTAAATTGATATAACCGAATCTTACAATAATGACTAATTGAGCATTCCTCTACTAAGAGAGCGTCGAATCAAATTCTTTAGTTTGAATAATGGTTGTTTTGTATCAGCAAAAAAATGAGACTAGTGTATTGCCAATAGCACAAACAATTTGTACGTGTATTCTTCTTACATATCAATAATTGAATACAGTAGAAATTTGAATTGAGCTCGGTTAAACTGGTAATCTTAAATTATATCTAAAAATATATAAGATTTTTATCTTTATACATTAACAATAAAAAAAACAAAGAGTCAATAAAATGTGATTCCTCCCATGTTTTAAAAGAGAAAAAAAATTATTCTTTCATGGTACGATATTAATTATTCTGTCTCGAATTAATTTTAATTAAAACACCTTTTCTATCTGAGTAATTCTAAGCTGCAAACTTACTACTAAGAGAAATCGAAGCCCCAACTATCAATGATTATAAGTGTCAATAAATATGATACCGCAGAAATATGGTAACATGTCATTTTTTTATAATAAAAAAAATCAAAACAAAATATGTTTATATATTTCTATAACTAAAAGAAATTTAATGTATGTTTCACTCTCAAAATGTAACAACCCGAAATTTTCTAGTTAATTTAAGGTCGCCACTGTATACATATCATGAATATTGAAAGTGAAAATACTTCATTTAAATTTTTATAAAAAATCACTTCCATCTTAAAACATAGTCATGGACTTATGTGTTTTGAAAACACTTTTAAAAACGACACAACAAAAGACTAAATAAAATAAATAAACGTTTAAATTAAAATATCTTATTCTAGCCTAAGTCAAAGAAAATAATACGACTACCCTATGCACGTGTCATGGTCTCGAGTTGCGATGTCGTCGTCAGCCGTACAGGAAATCCTTGCATTAACCTGAAATAGATTTAGCATGTGGCTGGAGTATTTTAAGAAATACTTAGTAAGTGACCAACTGTTCGGTTACATGCAAGAATATGTGAATGATCTTTCATCTACCTTCTGGAACTCTAAACTCCTTTAATCAGATTCCTTCAGTTGGGTCACGTTTCTTCCTCTTTTCTTACAGTTCCAGAAGAGAAAGGACAGGAGTTTACCCCCTGAAATACGGGAAGGGAATAGGAATAGAGGTTCATGGGCAGTAGTTCTGTCTCATTCGTCTCTTTTTATACGACACTATCCTAATGGACAGCTTGGATGTGTACCATATACTCTACATACAACCCAGGCATGTGAGAATCGACTCACCAAACAGTTCGCACACTGCTGGCCCCTTTTCTTGTTGATCGAGCCTGCTCTGGTAGCTCCTTATGCCGGACACTCATTAGAATTAGTAACCGTCACAGTAGTATTATGTAAAACATAATGATACTTCACCTACCTAGTGGTGTATGCGTCCTTACCCTCGTGATGGGATAGGGGTATCCCCCATGAATGAGCACACATAAAGCATGAGGTCCCAATATTTTTCTGTTTTCAACATTATTAAATATAACTCTGCTATTATTTTTCATTCATATCGTATCATTTCTCATTTTTCATTTCTCGTATCATACATAATTCTAATGGGATTATATTTCATGTCATTTTTCGTGATTTTATGTCATTCATATCATGTTGTATACACACAATTTATGAGACATAACATAACATTTCTTGCTTTAACATAACATTTCATCATATATCATATCATAAACATGTCAATTTATCACATATCTCGTACCATAACATATTTCATATCATTTTCATATTATATGACAACATATATATGTTCGTCATTCGCATGTCGTATCCTAATCATATCATATCATAAATACATCGGGGTCATATCGTTCCCTACCTTATCATAGCCCTAACGTTCTTATACATATCACAATCATATCGTTACATGAACGTACCTTAGTCATATCGTTATAGGAACGTATCGTAACGCTATCGCTCTATCAATCTATCATAATCCTATCCCTTTCTACCTATAACCTAATCGTATTCTTTTATCAATCAATCATGACCATATCATTTTTATCATTCTCTCATATCCATAGCACTTCGATACGTAACCTAACCTTAACGTTTCATGAGCATATCTTACTCCTATCGTTGCATTACATTTAGTTCATCATTCTCATATCCTATCTCAAACATATCATTGAACATATCGTACCATAAGTATTATCATACAATTCACATATCATAACATGTCATAAACATATCAATTCACAAACAATTCACACATATCAATATATATGAAACATGTAGAACCACGGGGTACGTGTCAACATCAAATATAATCATGCCGATAGTAAAGTCACTTACTCAAGTAACTTAGGCCGGTGCCATCAATTTGTACTTAATAAAAATTCGACTTTGTCTTTTGCATCCAAGTCAACCTATGTGAACCCAAGATATCAATTTCAAGTTCAATTCTCTATATTTTATTAAATATTTCCTATTTTTTTTTAATAACTTTTTTTTTTTTTTGGCTATTACACAGAATACAGGTGTCTAATCCAAAATGTTGGATTATAAATGTCTTACATATCCATTGTACTAACAAATTGTCAACACATAACCAATAAGGGTTGAATATGGACACAAGAATAAGCTATTATGATGCTTTCTTTAGGGTTGAATATGGACACAAGAATAAACTATTATGATGCTTTCTTTAGGGTTGAATATGGACACAAGAATAAACTATTATGATGCTTTCTTTAGGGTTGAATATGGACACAAGAATAAGCTATTATGATGCTTTCTTTAGGGTTGAATATGGACATAAGAATAAGCTATTATGATGCTTTCTTTACACCTATTTAAAGTAATTTGCAAGCTAGCATGTCAAATATTAAGATGTACTAACTACAACTTTAATATTGTCATTTAAGGGATAATTTAGACTAAAAGAGCGAAAGATGGGAATAAAAATAGAAATGTAAAAGGGAAATAAAAACCTTAAACTTTAGTACATGGTTTTAAAATAGGACAAGAGAATAAATTCTTTTTATGCTTTCTTTAAATCAGGCAAAGAGTATTTTATACGCTTCCAGAATTAAGTGTATTTTGTCGTATTTATGTTTTAAATTTTTTTTAAAATGACATGAAATTTTGTCAGTGTGGTGTTATTTATCTCATCCTAAAGAAAAGTGAAATTCACATTAAAATGGAGAATAAAATTGAAACTTATATTGTTACCAGATTTATTGATAATCTTAATCATTCTAGGTTTTTAAACTTTTGTGAAACCATTGTGTTTTTTATAACTGCTTTGGTTTCTCTGTTCACAACTTTGAACAGAAATTTTGGAAATAAAAAACAATTTTTGTTTTATATTTTTCAAAACCATAAATAAATGTATTTTTTTTAATCATTTTACAAGAAAAATACATGAAAAACATCGATTGGAAATTTAATTAATTTTTAAAATTTATATTTACGTAAAATCTTTATATTTTTTATTAAAAAATTGAGAGAATTTGAAATTAGAAAGGATTACTATTGGCACGAATTAAGGTCTACATAATAGATATATATTTGACGATATCATTTTCGTAATTATCCATATTTTCAGGGGTAATTTGGTAATTTGCTATTTTCAAAATATATTATTATTATTTTTTTCGAAAAATTCATAATTTTCCTAAACATTCTTTGTCCCGGTCATTTTTCCTTTCTTAACCATCTCAAAATTCCCTCTAGATAAAGAATTAAAAATCGGGCAAGTTCCTTAGAAATTGGAAAAATGACATTTTCATCCTTTTCGCTTATATTTTCATTCCCAATCCTTCTCTAAAGTCCGTAATAACTTATTCCTTCTTTAAGTATGATAATAACTTACTTAAGACTCTTGTTCTTGCTCAATCCAGTACTATATTTACTTATAGAAATTCAGGCTTTACGGATACAAATTCAGGCTTGTTCATGGTTTTAAATTGGTCAAATCTTCCAAAGATAAAGATGCTAATTAAAATTAGGACTAATTTTTTGGGTGGTTAATTTTAATTAATTTTTATAATAAATAATAAATAAATAAATAGTGGTGGTTGTTCTCCCCCTTATTAGTTCACTTTTAAATTAAAATTTGTTAATATTATTGTTATTTATTCATAATTAATTTCCTTACTCTTTCTTATTGTAATGGCTATACCGTAAAAATAAGGATTCAGAATTCAAATTTGACACCTGATTTTCCCGACATTTCCCTTCGACAATGTCACGTTACTTATTCCTTGTTTCTAAAAGTGAAAACTATCCACACAAATTAATACGAGTCCTTCTAGGATGCTTTATCCTCACTCAGATGCACCTAGAAAAATTCTCTAAGAAAACACACTTTAACTATAGAATTTCTATGATTGAGTCACTGAAAAAAAAGTTGCAACTTACTGTTATAAGCAGTGACTCTCAATTTTTTTAAGGTCTTCTTAACCGTCATATTCTCAGGATCGCTCTCATTCATATGTAGTTTCGGTTTATTGATGTACCCAATTTTACTCGGGTGTCACACTTGTATTTATAAAGACCTATTTTATTACTCTTATTTGAATAAAGTTTGGAGTGAAATACACACTCTATACTAATAAATATTTACTTAATTTAAATATTAAAGATAATTTAATGTTTGCAAATTAAAAATTTGTTAATAATAAAAAATAAATACACGAGGATTGTAACGATCCTAGATATCTACTTAATCTAAAGTCGCTACTATATATATTTTATAGACATTTTATGCGTATATACTTCGTCCAAAACATTATCATAAAACATAACCATAGACTTACTTGTTTTCTAAAAGGTATTTATATAAAATAGCAAGAATTGAAATAAAATAGAGTAGAAATGCCTTCTACTAAGCTATATGTCATGGTCTCTTGAGTTGCGATGTCATTGTCACCTGTATATGGGATCTTTATCTTTAACTCGAAAATAAGAGTAGAACTTGGATTGAATATTTTAAGAAATATTCATTAAGTAACCCTGCTAGGGTTAGATGCAAGCACATACAATCATGAGGTTGACCTATCATATCCGTCTATATTTCTTAGGTGGCTATTCTAAAAGGGTTAATTGGATGTGTATGTACTGTTCTACACACAATCCACACGTGTGAGTATGGACCCACCAGTTGATTTGCGCACCTCATGGACCCCTTTTTAATCCGGCGAGCATTATCTGGGAGCTATTGATGTCGAACAACCGTTTGGAATAGCGACCGTCCCAACATTACAATAAATATAATGTTCATTTTCCATGCCTTGTAGTATATGCGTCTGTACCATTGTAAAAGAAAAAGTGATATCCCCCAATGCATGAACACACAATGATGCATGAGGTTCCATCATTTTTCCTTTCATTATCATTTATAACAACCCCTCTAGCATTTTCCTTTATATCAAATCATTTTTCCATCCGTATATCAGGGTTATGCATTATGTCAAATCATCATATTGCATGTCCATCATATCGTATATTATTCATGTCGAGCATATGTCATATCATAAACTTATCATGTGTTACACAGATATCATATCATATGTCATAACATTCACATGTCACATCATGAGCATGTCGCCAAGCATATCACATCTTAACACGTCATCTTTAAACATATCATTTCATCGCATATAGTATAACATTCACATATCATATCATATATACATCATTTTATGACAATTCAAACATACGAACATATGACATGTGTGAAGTCACAGGCACCTACCATCATACACCATATAATTTATAACCAAATCGATAGGAAGGCAATCTACTTGTTTGGCCTTACCCAATGTTTCCCTAAATTTGAGTACTTTTGCCTTCCGTCACTCAAAATTGCTCCAAGTATCATCCCTGTTCGTTTTCGATTAGAATGTCCATCTTGTTTCATTAATAACTTAATTTAACTTAAATTAAGAAATTGGACCTTACACTGACCTTAATTTCCTTCAATAACGTCAATTTCTGCTTCGGAATGGTCAAAAAGGTGGAATTTGGGCAAATTACACATTTCCGAGCTGAGGAGCAAAATTTTGAGCCGCAGAGTCGAGTCAAAGCCGGGTCGACTGAGCCGCGAAGGAGTTTCTGGCTGCATGCACAACACGAGGCACAATGAGGCGTTAACTGTGAAAGTCAAAGTCAAGTTGAGGCGCGAGTCATCAGGTTGTTGTTGCAGCCGCGCAGGTCGATAGTTGTGAGGTTGAGCTGAGTTTATAGGCCTCAGGTTTTGCCGCTGCAAGTTTCGACTGTGACGATTGGTTGAAGGTGGGTCTTAGGTTGCAGATCTAAGTCGCGGGTTGTGGCCGAGGGTGCTTGTCTGGGCCGCAGAGCTGTTTGGGTTGTGGTGTTGGGCTGTGGCTTGATCTTTTGTCATGGATTGAGAGGTCGTGTATTGGATAAGCAGTTGAGTATCTGATTTAGATCTGACCCGAGAGATGGTCTTCTTCACTCGAATTCCTCATGATTTTCTGATGACTTTCTCTCTCTTCCCATAACTGTCTCCGAATGAATAACTGCATGGAAGAATTTTGGCTTGCCTTTATGCCGAAACCTCACAGGACACCCTTCATAGAAGCCACTCTCAAGAATATCATGTCCTTTATCTTAAATTCTAGGTTCCTACGCCTTACATCTGCATAACAAAGACTTAACTTATATGCTACCAGACCGATTCGCTTTATATGAGCTTTTATCTGTTGACACACTAGACATTTACTTACGAATTCCTCTATGTCCTTCTTCAAAATTCGTCTCCAAAAGTGTTGTTTCAGGTCTTGGTACATTTTGGTACCATTGGATGTATAGAGAATGGTGAATAGTGTGCTTCAATTAGTATTTCATTTCATAATTCTTCCACGGCTAGTATACATAGTTGCCCTTCACCTAGCAGTCCACCATCTGATGACTTGGAAAAACTTTTCATTAAATCCGGTGTTTGCTGACTTAATATCTTTTTTAGGCTAGAGTCCTCTTCTCGAGAGTCGACAATCTTTTGTCAAAGTAGGGTGGTATTGTGAGGCGAGTCATTGGTGTTATAACTCCCTCAATTACTACAGTTATGTGAGCTCGCTCGAAAAGAGCGACACCCTAATAATGAAGGTCAACGAGTGTTCCATTTTACAACTTAGGGCATTGCGACCACGCTTTTGGTCAAACAAATCTTCAAGATCTATAACTTAGAGCTATGGTACCAACGGTAACGACCCTAAATTTTCTATCTAACCTAAAGTTGGCCTTACATATATTATAAATATTTAATTTGGAATTAACTTTATTGAAACTTTATAATAAAATCAACCTTAACCTTGCCTACTTCATTTAATACTCTCGTATAAAACTAATACAAATAGAAATGAAACAAAAAAAAAATTACAAAATGAAATGCCTGTACCAACCTACATGCTACTAAATGAAAATGCAATTAACCTATACTAACAATGAATTGAAATATCTTTTGATAATTTCAACAACATTTTCTTCACATCTTCATTGAAGTATATTGTATGATTGATGTCTCTTGGTTCATATCGTACACTTACTTAGTTGGCCTAGGCCGAAGCTACTACGACCCCTTGATGCTAGCTTAAGGCTTATCTTTGAAATTTAATTCTGTTGAAGAAGTTCAACGTCATAAATTAGAATTCTACTATGTGAACTGGCTCTCCTAGTTTTGCATAAAATAATTTATCTTACTCCTAATGATTTAAACTAGCTAAGCCTAATTTTGCATAAAATAATTTAAACTTTGACTCAAAAAAAAAAAAAAATTGTAGTACTAACTTTAAATACTTCCAAAGAATTGAAACTAGGAGAAAAGAGTCTGAGCTTATCAGACCCAAGTCGGATCAATCAAAATGCTGGCCTTGAACCATAAGAAATTGTAGTCTCCAACTGACTCGAACCATTCAAGTAAGATGCTACGTTGAAGTGAGGGACCTCCCTTTATAGTATTGGCCAACCCCCCTCCCCCACCGATTAGCTTTAAGCAATGTGGGACAATTTTTTTTTTTTTTTTAATTTCAAAGTGTGGACTATTACATTTATCATATCATATCATAAACGTATCATATTATAATTACGTCATGTATAACAGACATGACACATGCGAAGCCACTGGGTATGTGTTATCATATATAATACAACTTCTAACCAAATCGATAATAAGGTCACTTACATGGTTAGTCTTAGTCGAAGTTATCTAATTCTGAGTTAGCCTGCCTTCGTCCCTCGAATTTTTTTCTACTTATATTAAGTTGTTTCACCCTATCAAAGACATTCACCTTATTCCTTTCGTAATTTTAATTCCTAACTTAAGTTAACTTAAATAAATATGTCAATATTATATGGCTGCTTGGATCACATAATTCAAATTTGTTTATGTTGATGCAACTTGATAAAACAAAATAAAAAAGTTTTAGAGAATCGACTTATTGTGACAGCCTCTTCTTAAAGACAATCCTTCCTTCGCCCATTGGAACACATGGAAAATTTCTAATTACTGCAAACTTTTTAGGATAAATGAAAATCTGGAGAGAGTTTTTGGTGAGAGATTGGAGTTTTGGGTGACAGGTTGGTTAAAGGGAGGAATAATTTTCAAATTTTTTTTAGGTGTAAGTGATTTTTGTATTCCCTTCCATTGCCGTACTATTTTCGAGACTTGACTAAATAAGAAGTTAGAAACATAATATCACTAACATGTAATTTACTTTTTTCTATATAATGAAAGTAGATAGTTATTATCTTAAGTACTAATTTCGGGATTTAAATAATGGGACTCATCTTCTCAAACTTGGCCTATGATTGGATCATAAATAAATTGTTTTTTAGATCATCGGTGGTACTTAAGATGAAAGATGTAATTATAGGGGCAAAACAAACTTTTAACCAAATTGTAATTACGAACCACACGTGAAAGATTGACTTGTTTATAATAGTTATATCAATGGACACAACTTGTCCTACCGTACATAAGAGTTCAACTATAACTCTTTAGTGGAATGGTCGATAGTTAATGAATGAAAATTGAGTAATTAGAGAGTTTAATTAATTAATTTTGTATTATTTGAAGTTATAATCTATAGGTTCGTAAGGTCCACTTTTTAGCTCATAATAATAATTTAGTTCAAAGAAAATCTATTAAATATAAAGTAGAAAATATATTTATTTTAAGGTATTCAGGTAATGATTGGAAAATTAAATAAATAAATAAATAAAAATATCTGAAGTCGTCGGCAAAGTTGCAAAAATTTCAACGACCGTTGGAATTTTCAGACTCCACACGATCACGGCTTCTATGGATCGCCAGGACGCTCCCCAGCCCTTGAGCCACACTTCCCACGATCGAAGACACCTGCAAAAATAAAAAAACAAAAAGAAAGGAATGGAAAAACGAGAGAGAGAGAGAGAGAAAGAAAAAAGAAATTAAAACTTCCGCGAGTCTCGAACCCTCAACTCCGTTGTCTAAACCGACCCATCAACTCCATGAAAGTGATCACTAACCTCAGTACATCCGCCCCAAAGCAAATTGATGTCACGTAGTCGTCGTCACCACCGTCGGAGAAGGAATCACGGTGTTACAAATGTTTCAACCGAACCTATTACACGATCCAAGGCCAAGACGATTCAACAAGCATTCATTCTTCATCTACAAAATTGGATAGGCTCGGTTTAACCATCATTTCATGTGTTACAAGCTGATTCGACTAAAGAAGGACCATTTGGAGCTTCAAAAATGAATATTTGCATGGTTGAAGTTGCAAGCATCATTTCATGAGTTGTTAGAAAACTTTAATTATTATTTTTAATTTCATAAAGTTTGTAAGGGTCAAATTGACTTTGCCTTTCGTGGAGATTTAAAAAGATCGGAAATAAATCACGGCCACTAACCTATTTTGTGGGGAGACTATGCTTCTAAGTCATTTCTAAGTTTCAAACAATTCTTGTGGTACATTGCATCTGAGTCATTCAATCAAGTCTTGATCAAGTTCAATTGTGGAGTGACTTAATTTAGAACAAGATTCCAAATCCCTGTGTCTAGATCTTTAATTGTAAGAGAATCTAATTCTAGCCTCTTATCTCTTGGTTGATCCAAATTTTGTATAAGGAGGTGTTAATTTCTTTGATTTTAGGGTTCTTGCTTCAACAAAAGCTTGGATTGTTGGGCTGAGGATCAGGATTACCTTGTCACTTCCCCTAGAGATGATGAGTGCGGACGCTTACAGCATGATGAGTACGATGATCATAGGGAGTATGACATCAAGATTTTTGCTGACCTTCGGACGTCGCTACAGACGGCTAGCTTGACCAAAGAGGATCCAGGTGGTGTGCGAGCCACCTGGGAATCCACACTTGCACATGTGGGTTTTGTGTAGGGAAGTACTACACATCCATAGTAGTCCGAACTGGAGGTCCCTTGAGCATATTTGCATGTGCTTTCATTTAGTATGACCCCTATAGTGGGTTCACTTACTGAGTATTCTTCGAAATAGAGTATTTTTTGAAATACTCAGGTCATGTGCCACATCGTTTTTCAGGAAAGGCAAAGTGCCCAGGTACGGATGACGGCGACATCACAAGCAGAGACCATGGCACGTGCATAGGGTAGTTGCATGTTTAAATTCCTAGTCTTAGGGTAGACCATGACATTGTTTTTAAAGTTAGAAGATGATTTTATTAGTTGGAAATTTATGTTATTTTATGATGTCGATTTAAAGAGTATTTTTTTGGATGAGCTAAGTAGTAGACATTAGTAACGACTCTAAGTAAATAGAAATTTAGGGTCGTTACAGTTGGTATCAAAGCTCTAGGTTTTAGATTCTGTAGACTAGCCTACGATGTAGGCATGACACATTCCATGGTCTCAACATCGATGTCTTGTCACCATCAGGTACGTCTTGCACAAGATAAGAAAAGAGAAACATTTTTGAAATTGCATGCATTTATTTTTGTTGATATTACTGAAATGTTGTGACATTTCATGTATTTATTAAGATTATGATGTTGTTTATAGCATGCTGAGTGAACTATTTTTGGCATTATGACGTGAACTTAGTATATATAATATATAGCATATATTCATTAGTAATGAGCCTTAGACTTAGGATATGTTATCTTGGTCTTTAGAACCATGTGGCCGAGACCACACAGAAGAGTAAAACGAGGAAAGGGATAACCCTATTAGAGGAAGAGAATGAGGTGAGGCTGAAGAGAGCCCACCTTGAGAGGGATCAGAGATAGGGTTTGAATTAGAACCCGTATAGCATGTATTGTTGGTAAGCACCTATGTGAGGGTAGACATAGTAGCTAGGGATAGAGTTAAGAATGGCCAAGTAATCGTAGCAAACCAAACCCTAAACATAAACCTAATAGTAGTAAACATGACCAACTTCGACATAACACTAGGCATGGATTGGCCAGCTAATAACCGTGCTAGTATAGACTGTCGTAAAAAAGAAGTGGTATTCTCACCACAGGCGGGACCTAGCTTTAAGTTTCGGGACTACTCGAAAGGTAATCTCTATGATGAGAGCAAAGAAGTTAGTCGAACAAGGCGGTTGGGCTATATTAGCATGTGTCGTAGATGTAAGAGGAAAAGAAAAGACCCTAGATAACGTACCAGTAGTAAATGAGTTCCCAGATGTATTTTTGGAATACCTACCAGGAATACCCTCTTCCCGAACGATCAACTTCGTTATCAAACTCGAACCGGGAACTGGGTCTATTTCTAAAGAACCTTATCGTATGTCGCCACCGGAGTTGAAAGAACTCAAGGCGCAGTTACAAGACCTACGGGGCAAAGGTTTCATTTGACCTAGTGTATTCTCGTGGGGTGCACCGATGTTGTTAATCAAATAGAAAGACGGATTGATGCATCTGTGTACGATTACAGAGAGTTAAATAAGAGAATCATAAAAAACAAATACCCTCTGCCTCGAATAGAAGACCTATTCGATCAAGTCAGAGAGGCAATTGTATTTTCTAAGATAGACCTTCAGTCTGGTTACCATGAAATAAAGATTAAAGAAAAAGACGTACCAAAGACAGCGTTTAGGACAAGATACGATCACTACAAGTTCGTAGTGATATCGTTTGACCTCACCAATGCCCTAGTTGTGTTTATGGAATTAATGAATTGAGTATTCAAGGACTATGTAAACACGTTTGTGATCGTGTTTATCGACAACATCCTAATATTCAAATTACTATTTAATATATCAGATTTATTAAATATAAAAATAGAAAAATATATTTAATTTAAAGGGTTTAAATTAATATTTAATATATTAAATATATTAAATAAAAAAGAAAAAAATATTTATTGTATTTAATTAATTAAATAAAAATATAGATTTTAAATTTAAATGAGATTGGAATTATTAAATATATATTCACATAGTTTATAATATTAAAATATAATTTACATAAAATATTATATTATAATATATTAAATATTCAAATAAATTATTTGACAAAGGTTCATGTTTACTTAAAGAGGACTTTTAGTACGAGCAAAATGCATCCCACATTTTTATGTGGAGAACTCTCTTTAAACTTTCATTCTTTAATCCCTTCGGGATTTTCTTTCGAGAGATTCCAATAAACTTGGTTTTGTGCTCGAGTCATAGTAAGGATGATCTTATGAAATGTAAAAGAACTTCTGCGTTGTTTGAATATATCAAGTAGGCTTGCAAGCAACAATTTCTACAAAGTTAGAGTTCTTACTCTTATATGAATTGTTTTATTTTAATTCTTAATAAAAATCAAAATGGTTCCTAATGCTACACAGATAAAGAATTCATTCCTTTTCCTTATAAATTTCATGAAAAAAATCAAGGGCTAAAGGTCACCGCAGTTGGAGGGAGCCATTTTAAGACATTGAGCAACGACAAACATTGCCTCCTCTCCTACGAGAGAAAGAAGATGATGTCATGGTTGGTTTAGTTGAACCGACCACATCATCCCTAAAAAAGACCAAGCTTAATTTTTGGCTCATTTGACTCTCTTGTAGACCGATTCATATGGATTGATTTATGTTTGTTCATAAAAATAGACTCTTAAAGATTTTGACAATAAAGTTTTGAGCAATTCAAATACCCCGCTAGAGAATTGATTCCCAAAAGTCAATGTAAGTAGCCAATCTGACTTTTGTATTAAGTGTTACTTTTGAAGTGAACTAATATTTATAACATTA
This sequence comes from Cucurbita moschata, assembly GCF_002738365.1. Lineage (NCBI taxonomy): Eukaryota > Viridiplantae > Streptophyta > Magnoliopsida > Cucurbitales > Cucurbitaceae > Cucurbita > Cucurbita moschata. The sequence goes on along the minus strand of NW_019268595.1, from coordinate 131,431 downwards.
TGAAAGGTTTATAACTTAAGAACCAATAACTAAGTATTAAAATTAGACCTTTGTTTTGGAATAACTTTAAAATGACCTCTTAAATAGACTCCTATGCCGATGAGATTTTAATAGAAAGCCAAATATGATATAATAAAGTTATATATAAAATTGGGTGGTTATTGGAACATGTTAAGGGCTAGACGGGTGATAGATGTAAAATTACCAAAATACCCCTATAGTAACGTACCATTGGTTTATACTTAAATGATCTCTCAATGACATGAAATTTTATAAAATACCTTATTTCATGATTCCTATGGTTTATGTAATGTTTTGGAAACATTGGATCCTATTTTTTATTGAACCCATATTTGAGTAATAAATGACCAAATTGTCCCTATTAGTTAAACGTTCAAATTAAGTAACTAATGAACTCCAATAAATTTAAAACTTTAATATAATTTTCATATGTATGAGAATGATAGGTTGACATAAATATGATTTATACTAACTTTAGAACCATGAACTTTAAGTTACACTAAATGAATAGAGTGTGTTACAGGTCTTTATATGAGGTCGTAAGTTCATAAATTTAAGTGCCAAGATATTACTTTAAAGTCACAAACCAAGTTAAATGAGTTTACCACACACCCAAACCCTAAAGTTACCATGACCCTTTAAGATTTTGAAATATTACCTAACCCATGCCCTATATGACCCTTGACCTCTCATCACTACATCATGATTTCAGGTTTTACTTGTCGAATCTTCTATTGAAAGATCTAAATGTTAAGCTCCTTTTTTTTAAAAAAAAAAAAAATCTTGGCCCGACTAGTGAAAAGAATATGACATTTGAGAGAAAAAAATAAAATAAAAGTAGAGCGAAAAAAAAAGTTAAGAGACAACGTAAGAGTAGAGGCTGTTGGATGAAAGTCCTACATCGATAAATTTAGGGAATAATCATGGGTTTATAATCGAGAAATACTCTCTCATTAGCATGAGGTCTTTTTGCGAAGATCAAAGCAAAATCACAAGAAGTTACGAATGAGGAGAAGTTACGGTGAAAGTGGACAAAATCAAGAGTGGGTTTGGGGGGGGCATATATGGAAAAATAATAATGCATGTCTATCATAAATGACTCATAAAACCAAACCTACCAACTCTAGTGGATGTCAGAACCTCCATGAAACATAAAATACGCGGTTTAAATAATAAATTCTATTTCTAAATTTTTAATAATATTTATATGTGATGTTTACTTTAATTATTATGTAATATGAAGCATTAATAACTATTTATTTTTTTTTATTTTAATTAATTAAATTGCTATGTATTTTTTGAAAAATGGAAATTTATTAATTATAAAATGATTTTGCTTCAATTATAATTCAAAATCAACTATCAATTATTAAAACTAAATATACATTAAAAAAAAAAATAATCGAGTTAAATTTTTATACTTTTTTGATAACTTTTTATTTATTTATTTATTATTCAAATGAATTTAATATAAATTATATTCATTGAAATTGGAGTTTGGATGAGACCATCCGACCGACCAAAATATGTCTCTGGTGGCACTTAGACTTTGGAGACAACAAAATAATATAAATAATAATAATATTTTGATTTATAGTGCAGTGTATTTAGTAATTTGACTGGTTAGATCAACACGACTACCACTTTGAGTATAACTTCCATGATCATTCTTTAAATTAGTCGACGTGGAATTTTCATCCAACATTTCTGCTCGAATATAAGCTCGACTTCTTTTTACTATGCCGTTGAGGTAGGAGGCTCGACTTCTTTTTCTTTTGACATGGCTAAGTTTAGGGCATGACTCTGATACTACATTAAATGAACACGACTCTCCATGATGGTATGATATTGTCCACTTTGAGCATATGCTCTCATGGCTTTGCTTTAGGCTTCCCCAAAAAGCCTCACGCTGCTGGAGATAGTATTACTTGATTATAAATTCATGATCATTCCCTAAATTAGCCGATGTGGGACTTTCATCCAACACCCCCCATCGAACAAAGTACGCCTCCCCTTAATCGAGACTCGACTTCTTTTTCTTTTGGAGTCATAGTCATTTTTTACTTTGCTTTCGAGACGAGAGGCTCGTCTCCTTTTCTTTTTAGAGTCCTTTGTTCGACATTTGAGGATTCTATTGACATGGTTAAGTTTAGGGCATGACTCTAATACCACATTAGATAAATACGACTCTCCACACTGTTATGATATTGTCCACTTTGAGGTATAAGCTCTCATAACTTTGCTTCGAGCTTTCTAAAATGGCTCATACCGATTGAGAGAGTACATGATCATTTCCTAAATTAGCGGACGTGCGAATTCAAGTCACATTTATATATTGTTTGAAATTAAAAAAGTAATTAATAAATTATTTTAAATTATAGAAAGAGAGAAGCTTGGAATTTTGGTTTGCTACTTCATACACTGTAATACATATTACATTGCTACACAGATCTAAAACGAGGCGATGCTAGTTACAATATCTTAGTCGGTTTGACCACCGCCGCCGGTGCTCCACGGCGGTGGAGGAGGAGCATGCCCTCTAAAGTACTCACTTTCCTCCTCCTATCAAACCCAACACAAACATGTATATATTAATTCTTCATTTTCTTTCTCTCGTCATATTTTTTAAATTAAGAGAAAAAAAAGGAAAACACAGTAAGAGAAAGAGCGACTTACAGGTTCATCGGGTGTTGGTCGATAACGTCCACGGTGATTAAATCCGAAATAACTCAAAATGGCGATGAAAAAGTGTAGGATGCAATCACAGAGAGTAGAATGAGAATGAACATCAGGTTCATCAGTCAGCTTGTTGGTCTTTGTGGTTGAATTCTCCATTTTGTTTCCTATTTTTCCACAAAAAAAGAATTTGTGTCGTGGTTTGATCTATGGTTTTGCGGATAAGGGTGTCTCTCTCTGTGTTTGTGTGGCTCTTAAATATGTACACATACACAATAAAAGGATTCAATGTGCTACCTACTACTGTTTTTCTTCGAGGTTCTTTATTGTTAGCCCACCTCACTCATTCTTTTATCACATCCACGGGTCTACATTGGGTTGAGTTGAGAGATTTTTTTTTACCAAAATTCGTTGGATCGGTAACCTAACTCAATTCAAAAATTTTCACAACCCAACCCGGGTTGGGTTGTCGAGTTGTCAAAAAAAAAAAATTTTAAAAAATTTATTTATCCACCCTTTATAATTATTACAAGAATCTTAAATAAAATATATTAAAAGTTGACCAACAAATACAAATAAATATATAATTGAATCAATAAAAAATAACAAGCAAAAATTGTAACATATTAACGTAGTTCAACATTGTCATGAGATTAGAAACAGGCTCTTGAGAATTGGTTAAAATAAAAAAAAATATAAAGATAGATTATCAAATTAAATAAACAATACAAGCGATTAGCTTAAAAAAGTCGTATATAACAAAAATAAAAATACTATTAAATATTTTAATTGTAATATGGTGTGACTAAACTAAATAAGAAATTAAAAATAACAAAATAATATAAAAGAAATTAAACAAAATAAAATAATATAAAAGAAATTAAACAAAATAATAATAATAAAAATATATATTCTTTGCAACAGGCACAGATAGTTTTAGGCAGATATTTTTTTTAGGGAGACCATGGTACACTGACAAACTTATTAATATGAAAAGATTCTTAATATAATTTGTAATATTTTTATTTGGCTTGTGTCAACCTAAAGGTTTTATCCACGAACTTGAAACCAAACCTCAGTTTGAATTTAGAAAAGTGAACCCAACCCTACCAAAATGTTAATCCAACCCAACCCTTATAGTTTGGGTTGGGTTGGTCCGAATTGTTGGATTGTTGGGTTGAATGTATACCCCATATCACATCCAAGAAAATCTAGTTGAGTGTCTTTATTGTACGTTATTTACTAATTTAAAAATTGTTAAATTAATTCATAAGAAAAGTGTTTGAATAAATTACCTAGGGAGTATGGGAGAGTAGAGTAGAAATTTTCAAGCCACTGCTTTTGTTACCGCGGTTAATTTATGTAGTAAATAAAATAAAATATATTCCCACAATACCAAAAATATCTCTAACTTTCCCCATATTTACTGAGACAATTGACTGCCGTAAGAATAAACTTTTAATACAAAACCGGTAGAAAACTCCAACTGAAAGGAGATAAAAAGGAAAGCCAAAAGGAATCTGCCAGACCCCAACCCTCAGACTCGGTAAAGCCCAGACCCACAGCCTTGGTAACGCTTAGACCCGAACCTCGCTGATTCACGGTTCCACCCATGCAGCCCCAACCTGTCCCAGCGCAACCTTGACCTAATTTCTACCTGGGTTGTAACAACCTTAAATTTCTATATAGTCAGAGTGCTATTATCATCTCATGCTATCTCTAATACAAAAATATAACTCTCAAAAGAAAACATCTTCTACTGTATAATGTCGAAAATATTTAAAGCATTCTTTCTCTCGAAAGCATAGTCATCATCCTAAATACGAAATTTAAAGAAAATAAAAATAATTACAAAATAATTTAAAATAAATGAAATGCAAAACAACCTATTCTAACTTAAGACTAGAAAATTAAATATGAATCTACCCTATGCACGTGTTACAGCGTCTACTTGCGATGCTGCCCCCTATGCACGTGCTACAACGTCTACATGCGATGCTGCCTTCATTCATACAAGTGCACTTTACCTTTACCTGAAAAATGATATGGCACATTGCTTGAGTATTTCGAAGAATACTCAGTAAGTGGCCCCCGACTCGCACTTGAATCCGCAGACCTGATCGAATCTACCGCAGTGACCCGTGCCTCTCTTAAGTGACTCACAATATCACAACCAATCAGCCACGTCAGAATATCACATTCCTTGGCATTTTTTAATGTATAATTAATTTTATTAGTGCTTCATTTTACATTATAATTAAATTAAACATCATTATACAGTCAATGATTACAATTTTTCAGATTATCTAATTTAGATTAATAAAAAAATATTGCTATTTTGATATATCTAATTTACAATTTTTTGTTTAGTATATCTATATTTACATTCCATATACTTTTTTTTCTAATTAATTGATCTACCTAACACTAAAAAAATCAAAATAAAAATTTTATATTTAATATTTAGTTTTTTTATCAAATAAATTAAACATTTATTGATATAAATAAATAACATTTAAGGATTTATTAAATATAAAGCTTAAGTTTATAATTTAATATATATATATATATATACATATTAAAAGTTAAGAAATAGAATTTATTATTTAACATTCACTAACGCATTATTATTTTTCCATATATGCCCCTCCCAAGCCCACTCTTGGTCTGTTAGAAAATGGACACCGATTGCCCTTGGGCGGAAAAGAAATTTCATTTCCCCAGGGTTTGATTTTGTCATTTTTATTTTTATTTTTATTTTTATTTTCTGTACCAAAAATAATATCATTAAGTTATTTAAGGTGATTTCAAAATTTTAAATTCACTTTAATTAATTTTAATTTTAAAAAATTTAAACTCTATTTTATAAATGTTTTTTTTTTTGTCAAATATAAATAAGACACAACATTTTTTTTTCTCTCTACAAGATATTGTTTTCTTTGGACTCTTCATTTTCTTCTGGTAAGGCTTTAAAGTGCTTGCTAGTAAAAGGTTTCCACACACCCTTGTAAAACGAATGTTTCTTTCTTTTCCCCAACCAATATAGGATTCTTACCATCTAAATAATACTACTAACAAAATTAAAAAAAAAAAGAAAAAAAAATTAATCAAAGAACTATTAACAAAATAAAAAAAATAAAAAAAATTTAGAAGTAAGAATAAAAAAAGGAAAGATTTTAGAAATAAGAATAGATTAAATTTGACTATTATTTGTGAAAGATTTGGAAGTAGCAATCCAATCAAAATTGAAAACATTTGTGAAAATGGGATCGTGACCAAAAAGATAAGGCAAATTAAACGAAAAGTAAAATAAAAAAAATGAAAATCCAATAAAATTAAAAAAGAAAAGAAAAGAAAGAGAAGTTAAAATTTCAAATAGTATAAGGGGATACAAATTTTATAAAAAGAAATACACGAAGGGAATTTACAAAAGACTCCTAAAGATCGAAAAGGGACTGACGCTCCGAAATGACCTCCTCTGTGACCGTACAGCTCTCGAACGCTCCTCCACCTCGACCGATAGCTAGCGATCACCTGAAAAAAAAAAAAATAGGAAAATTGGGATGAGTATAAAAATTATACTCAATAAGTCATCTACTTGTAAGCTCTCATCACATCCTAATTTAACAGGTTCTTACGAGCTCTCAATTGGCTCTAGGACATCTGGTTTTGGTCTTAGTTCCCTAGGGTTTGCCCCTTGGGACTTGCTCCTTGGAGCTTTATTGGTTCTCCATCCTTTCATTTGTTATCTAAGGGTTCTCCGTGTGCCGAGCTGTAATGACCAGTATCTCTCTATGAGGTGCCATGGTATCTTGCCTATGGGTGTGCTGAGTACCTTCTAAGCCCATAATAGTCCCCCTATAGGGGGCGACCCAACCCGTTCCCATGCAGGTTATACGACGTGGGAGCACATACCATGCGAAACGACTAGGAGCAGTAAGAACTGCTCAGGAACCCCTAGTCCTCCCACGAAGCTATAAATATCATTCAGACAACTAGAAGTCTAAGAATACCCCTAAGGTACTACGTTTTTCGTGGTGATCTGCTATGCTCCTAGGGAAGGGATTCATCTAAGCTTAGTGACTTGTCACTCTAATCATGGATCCCTAGGCTGATCATTATAACGCTCCCTAAACATTATCAAGATGGTGCAAGCATCAAGAACTAGATGTTATACACAGTTTATGCAAAAATAGACAATCATGCTCAACGGGGGCGATAACATCCATCAGCACCCGGAACGCAGAGTTCACAATGTTCCAATCTTCCTTTCAGCATGCATAAGCAAATACATAATAATCGGAAGCATAAAACATGGTTATACTAATCAGAAGCATAAAACATGGTTAACTTTTCATAGTACATACACTTTGCCACCTAAGCTCATAACATGGAAAAATCTAATCAACTAAGAAAATTAATCTAGCATGCATGCACATCAAAGCGAGTCCTACAAGTATTAATTCTTAAGTTCCATGTGGTGTCTTACATGGTTGACCGTGTCTTTCGCTAACGTTTCTATGCCTGTAAGGTGTACAAAAATACTGACTTTTCCCAATTAAGTCCTAATTCACATAAAAACATTGTTAGAATCGAATCGGTACAAAAATCTGAAAAACAAAAGTCGGAAGGATGAAATAGAAACTCACGTGCCGTCACGGACTGGGAGAATGCATACTTGCGAGTTCATTGAGCCGGTTTGGTTGGTGATTCGGTTTAGTCAGCTTGGATCGCGAGTCAACTGGACCTAGGGCTTTGGGTCGGATCGTCCACCGAGTTGGATTGTGGGTCGGACGGAGCTACTGCATGTCGACGGTCGTATGGAGTCACATCGCTTCACTCTGCGTGTGATGCACACACCGAGTAACACGTGTCACTTTTTTGCCGACACGCTCTTCCTCTCGTCGGTTGACCCGTGACTCACTGGAAAATTTTCTCTCTCCTCCGTTCTTGAAAATTGGTTCGAATTTTCGCCTTTGGACCAAAGTTATGGCTAGTTTTCCTCATGAATCTTGTGGGGAATTCCCTCTAGATGAACATATCAAAATTTTAGACCTTAATTCACAACAGAGAGTTCTAGATATGAGAAAAACACTCAAGATCTTACCTTACGGATTCTCGATTTTATTGACAGAAAAATGGAGCTCCGATCGCTAAAATCTTCTTCCTTCCAAGAAGGAGTCCTTGCCACTAGATCGTGGCTGGAGACGACTTCCACGGTGGTTCGATCCGATGAGATTTTCAACTACTCCTCTCTCCTCTCAACTTTTCTCTCACACCCTTTTTCTCTCTTTGCAGGTGTTGTGTTGATATTGCTCGTTACGTATCGTCGTTATTCTAACAGTAAGTTCAAGCCAACTTCTAGAAGATATTGACCGTTACACATCGTCATCGGCCTCACGGTAAGCCTACTTCTAGCAGATATTGCATGTTACGTATCACCGCCAGCATAATGGTAAGCTCAAACCCACTTCTAGTAGATATTGCACGCAACGTATCATCGTAACTCTAATGGTCAGCTCAAGCCCATTTCTAGTAGATATTATCCGTTATGTGCGCCATTAGTCTAATGGTAAGCTCAAGCCCACTTCTAGTAGATATTGCTTGTTACGAATTGTCATCCGTCTCACAGTAGCTCAAGCCCACTTCTAGTAGATATTGCTTGTTACAAATTGTCGTCAGTCTCACGGTAAGCTCAAGCCCACTTCTAGTAGATATTGCTTGTTACGAATTGTCGTCAGTCTAATGGTAAGGACAAGCCCACTTCTAGTAGATATTGCTCGTTACATATCTCCCTCACCCTAATAGTAAGCCAACTTCTATTAGATATTTCCCATTACGTATCGTTGTCAGCCTTATGGGTAAGCTCAAGCCCACTTGTAGTAAATATTGCCCATTACGCATCGTCGTAAACCTAACGGTAAGCTCAAGCCCATTTTATGTATCAACATGAACCTCATGGTAAGTCCATTTGTAGCAGATACTGCCTGTTACGTATCAACGTAAGATCAATGAGAAACTTAAGCCCACTTTGAGCAGATATTGCTCCTTACGTATCGCCGTCAGCCTAATGGTAAGCGCAAGCTCACTTCTAGCAAATATTACTCTTAAGCCTAACGGTAAGTTCAAGCCCACTTTTAGTCGATATTGCCCATTACGTATTGCCGTCAGCCTAACGGTAATCTCAAGCCCACTTATAGTAGATATTGCCTATAAGCCTCAGAGTAAGCTCAAGCCCACTTCTAGCAGATATTGCCCATTACGTATCGTCATTAGCTTAATAGTAAGCCCACTTCTAGCAGATATTACATGTTACTATCGCCGTCAACGTAATAGTATCATTGTCAGCCTTATAGTAAGCCCACTTCTAGCAGATTTTGCGCATTACATATCGTCGTCAGACTCATGTGTAAGCTTAAGTCCACTTGATGTCAATCATACAATTGACTTTAATGAAGATGTGAAGAAAATATTGTTGAAATTATCAAAATATATTTCAATTCATGCCACGTTGAAGAAGAATGAACATTCATTGTATTTCATTAATGTATTTCAAGACTTTTTACTTATTTTAAAGTTACATTTACACAGTGGCTAATTATAGACATAAAGTATATTACTTATGGTGTATGAATGTTAGAACTCTTGGAATGACTTTAATAGTTTCATTTCGAGGCTATATAAAACTATGTATGTTTTATTTGTAAGTGGACTTGAAAAATATAGTAAAAGCGGTTGACTTACTATCTCGTTAGCCTCATAGTTTGAATGTTTAATTAGAAGTCTAATACTTTTGGTTGAGGGGTCAACAATTTTTTAACACACAAGGTTTATTGCAAGTTTGTACAGTTTTGAGTTAATTTTATTTTATTTTTGTTAGAAAATATGTCGAAATATGTCGAGTGGAAAGTTCAAACCTTTGAGTTATTGATTGATGCATATGTCGTCTTAGCTAGTTGAGCTAAGCACAAATGTAACGACCCCAATTTCCTATTATAATCAAGGTCGCCACTACATTTACAACAATAAACTTAAAGGTTCATAATAAAGTTGTTAAAATAATTGGGGGAAAATAATTGTAACCTTTGTTTGAGGTTTTCTCCATTGTAAGCGCATTCATTGATGAGTCCTTGAAAAAAATAATTACCTTACCCTTACTTCACATGAAATCTTTTCTTTTCTTTACCCGTTGTTTGCTTGCTATAATATTATGATAAAAACAAGTACACTAAACTTATGAATTCCCAATTATATGGAAAATTTTAGTATAAAAATTTGTATTTGTCAACAAAAATATCTAAATTAGTTGTAATATTGAGTAAAGAAGATATACATGAATCAACAGCTCTAAGATAATGCTCGTCTGACAAGAAAGGGGCCCAAGAGGTGTGCGAACCGACAGGTGGGTTTGTACTCGTACGTGTAGATCATGAGTAGCACATTAAATACACATCAAATTAGCTGGCTTAGGATAGTTGCCTAAGAAACATAGACAAATATGAAAGGTCCCGCTCATGATTGTATGTGCTTGCATCTAACCCCAATAGCGGGCCACTTACTAAGTATTTATCAAAATACTCAAGTCGTGTGCTACTCTTACTTTTTCAGGTAAAGGCAAGACACCCTTGTACGGCTGACGGTGGAATTGCAACTCAGGAAACCATGACACATGCATAGGAGAGTTCGCAAAATTTTAATTTCGTAGATTATACATTAGTATAAGTTAGTATGCATTTAATTTTGTAGCATATAGGTTAGTCTAGGGCCGTTTTATTGTATGTTATTTCAATTTTTTGTATTTTATTTTAAAGACCTTCTAGAAAACATGTAAGTCCACCACAAAATTTTTTCATAAAGTTTTGAATATAGTATTTTCCCATAAAATGTTTATGATATGTATACAATAGTGACTTTAGGTTAAATAAAATTCTAAGGTCGTTACAGATTCTAAACACATAAAAAGTGAATGCTATGAATTGTCTCTATGTGATTTGTTGTTTACTTTTGCATCAACTTTTAATGTCTTCACTTGTTTATCTCTCAAATTTTCTATTATAAGGAAGGTGATTTGTTGTTTAATTGCCTCTATGTGTTGGTTACCTTGGAAAGTGACTCTTCTTAATTATAAGGAAGAGAACCTCCTCTAATGGTCTATTGCAAGTAGAAGTCCAATGATTTAGGTAAATAAGGGTGTTGCATGATGCCAAATTTTCAACGACACCATCTTTTATATATATATATATATCTAAATTTATATAATCGATAGTTTTTTTAAATAAAAAAAGGTTCAATCATTGAAAGTATAATATACCACACGAAAAAAAGTGATTATAAATATTCAACTTCCATGACGATTTATAAAAAAAAAAAATTATAGTTGGTTTAGAAGTTCAATACTTTTTAAGTTCAAAAGTCTAGAATTCTTTCATGCTTAATAGTTTATACAACTTCATATAGTCTTGGTTGTTCTTTTTATTATTATTATTTTTTGTTAAAAAAAAAAAGTGGAAAGTTCAAAATTTTAATCTCTTATTCCACGACTTTTTAACTTAATTTGTATCCATATGACATAAATTTCCAATACAACCATCATATGCTTCTGTTCAACCAAGAATATTGTAAGTGACCATATACTCAGTAAGTGACTCCACTAATGGGGTTAGATACAAACACATGTAATCATGTGTAGGACCTATCGTATCAGTCTCTATTCCTATGTGGTCATACATAACGAGTTAATTGGATGTGTATTTACTATTATACAAACGGTCCACACATGCGAGTATGAACCTACCAGTCGATTCGCACACCTCCTAGTCCCCTTTCATGGTCAGGCGAGCATTCTCTGAAGTTGTTGATGTCGGACACTCGTTAGGTGTAGCGACCGTCGTATCATTATGATAAACATAATGGTCATTTTTCTGCCTCGTAGTGTACGCGTCTGTACCATCGTAAAAGAAGGCTATTCCCTCGTGCATGAGATCCCAACCTTTTTTTTTTCCATTATCATGTAAGACAACCTATTCCAATTTTTCTTCATATCATATCATTTTTATCATAGCTTTCCTTGAAAATCTCTTCCCACATTTATCTCTCCTCCATACGTCCTTTCCCAAGAAAGTCACGGTTGCTACACAAAGAAACAGAAAAACAAGATTTACTTGAATAAAAAATGAGAATAACCTTTACCCAATTGAGATTCACATTCAATTATAGTTAATTATAGTTAGATTCGCAGTCATAAAATCCCTTCCCACAATTATCTTCATTTTCTTTTATCCTATTTCTTTTTTTTGAAATCACAGTCCATTATAGTTAGATCTTCATTAAATTATTACAATGGTTTAGATTTGGAAACATGGATCCACTAGAAATTCTCAGTACATGAGAGCTAAATTAAAAGGCAGCAGAGTAAATATAGATAAAAAAAAAAGATTCAGGAATTAAAAAACATAAACTAAATATAGAGAGAAGTAAATAGAGAGAGCAAGAAAGCACAAAATAACTTGAAATAACTCTATCTACTTTTTTTATACCACAGTAACAAAAAAAATATAATTATAGATATATAACATTTCAAGACTTTTAACAATTGACCAATGTAAACTAGAGAAATAATTTTATAGGATTCAAACTTGAAACTAATGCATGGTCTCACATAGGTTGATTTGGATTTCAAAAGACAGAATTGAACTTTCATTAAGGATATATTTGTGACAACAACTTAAGCTAACCAGGTAAGTGGCCGTACTATCGGCATGGTTATATTTGATGTTGACACGTGCCTGTGGTTCTACACGTCTCATATATACTGATACGTGTGAATCGGCATGCTTATATTATGTTTATGTTATGTTATAATATGTGAATTGTATGATAATATTTACGGTGTGATGTGTTCAATGATATGTTTGAGATATGATACGAGAAGGATGCACTAAACGTAATGTAACTAGAAGTAAAAGATGTGTCCAGGAAACGTTAAGGTTAGGTTACGTCTCGAAGTGCTTTGAAAATGAGAGATTGATAAAAGAATATGGTTAGGATATGGGTAGAAAGGGATGAGAGTATGATAGATTGATAGAATGATAGCGTTAGGGTACGTTCACGTAATGATATGGCTATGATATGTATAAGAATGTTAAGGCTATGATAAGTTAGGGAATTATAAGATCACGAAGTGTTTACGATATGATATGATTATGATACGACATGTAAATGATGGATGTATATATATTGTGATATGATATGAAGGTGATATGAAACATGTTACGGTACGAGATATGTGATAAATTGACATGTTTATGATATGACATATTGTGATGCAATATGTTATGAGATGATATGTATATGATGAAAATGATTATGTCTGGAAGCATGGAATGCTATGATATGATACACTTATGTAATTTGAATGATATGATATGATTGACATGCAAAACGACGAACTAGCATGAAATACAACCGCAACGTATGCATGAAAGATATGATAAGTGATATATAAAATGATATGAGATGTATGGAACGCTAGCGGGGTTGTATTAAATCATAATGAAAATGAAAAATGTTGGGACTTCATGCATTATGGTGTGCTCATGCATTGGGGGATATCCCTTACCTTCGCGTACGTTACGAGATAGGAATATGATCATTATGGTTATCATAATGCTGCGATGATCGAGCAGGAACACGATCGTTATGTTTATCATAACGCTGCGAGGGTCAGGCAGGGGTACGATCATTATGGTTAACCTAATGCTTTCGTGACGGTTACTAGTTCTAATGGGTGTCTGGGCTAAGGAGCTCCCAGAGTATGCACGCCTGACAAGAAACGTGGCCCAGCAGTGTGCGAACTGACTGGTGAGTCCATACTCGCACATATGGGTTGTGTGTAGAATATATAGTACACATCCAAATTACCCGTTTGGACAGTACCGTAGGAAAATTGATTTAAATGATAGGTCCCATCATTGCATTTGCATGTTCTTGCATTTAACCTCCAATAGTGGCGTTACTTATTGAGTATTTCTTTGAATACTCAAGCCATGTGCTGCTACATTTTTCAGGTTAAGGTAAGGCATTCCTGTACGGCTAACGACGACATCGCAACTTGAGACCATGGAATAGCACATGCATAGGTTAGTGATATTTAGTTTCCTAGACTTGGACTAGAATAGGATGTTTTTAATTTAAACGTTTATTTATTTTATTTAGCCTTTTGTTGTGTTGTTTTAAAGGTGTTTTCGAATCACGTAAGTCCATGGTTGTGTTTTAAGATAAAGGTTACGTTTTATGGGATTTAAATGAAGTATTTTCGCATTCAATGTTTATGATATGTATACAGTAGCGACAAAAATTAAGTAGAATAAACATGAACTTTAAAATAAGATGTCATATTGATCTTAATTTCCTTAATTAAGGTCAAATTTATCTCTGGGAAAGTAAAACATGTACAAATAAGTATCAAAATGTCTATACTGAGCTGAACGACAGAGTTTTGAGTCGATAAGCTACACCGAGTCGAGTCGAGCTGCGTTGAGCCGATTGAGTTGAAGGATTCAACGTCGGCATGCGCAACAAGTATCACTTGATGGAGAAGATGCGTGTGTGGGTTGTGAATCGGGTCAAGGAACAGAGTTTGTGTCGTTCTCTTGGGTTGTTTCTGCGATGCGCAGGTTGTGTCCGATGGTACTGGACTCAATTGGGCCGAATAGTTGTAGTGGGTCCAGGATCGATGCAGCAGGTGGGCCGAGCATTGCAAGTGGGCGTAAGGGCCTTGTTTGTAACTACTCGGCTTCGCACCAGTCCTGGGTCGAGCTTTGGGTTTGTCTTAATTTTAGTGAGGGGTTGTAATCATGGTTTACAAGAAACCATAGGACGTACTATTTTCGTTTGTAACTACTGGGTTACTTAGAAACCATTGGACTCAGCGATTGAAATCACTGATTTGCGTTCAACGAAAATCCACAATGATCGTTCATCTTCTCTATTACTCGCATTTCCTTTATTTTAGGGATGTGTTGTGAGGGAAGACTGGGGCATGGCTTCATTTTGTGTATACTTCGTGTTAGGGAGGGCACGTGGGTAGAAGGCGCGAGGATTCTGGCACTGCATTGAAATTCTTGGGCCTTTCCCAGTGACTGGATTATTCTTTTTTTTTTTTTTTTTTTTTTTATAACAATTACCAATACAATTTAAAGTTCAAGTTGATTTTTTTTTCTAGACAACAATGTTTTGGTGCAACTTTAGTAGAAATCTTGGACATGCTTCGTGCGAGGTGTTTTGGCCAGATAATCATGTTTGCTTCAAGAACGATGTAACTATTGGCACTACATTTCAGATGTTGATGAGAAGGGTTTTTGAAACAATACGAGTTTTGAAGAAAAAAACAAAGAAAATGCCAGAAATCTCGCGATTTACGGCGAAGGTTACTAATAGGACGTACTATTTTCCTGAGTTCCCACGTTATACCCTAAGGTATCTAAGCAGCTGTCTTTTCCTATGAGTCATTTTGTACCCTTGAGAGAGAAGCAGAAAGATTGAGGTGAGGAATTGATAACGTCCCAAGGCTTCGGACATTTGTGACTTCTTAGGTAGGAGCGAACCAATGTCGGGGTACTTCGTAACGAGAGGGACAGACGCCTCATCAAGAACAAACATACGACGACAGTGCCATCGGCAAAAGTAGTCGGGTTTCACGATTAGGGTTCATTTGGACTCTCGGGTGAGGAAAACAGGGCAGCGGATCGCGGGTCAGGTTCTCAGGTACAAGTGAGCTCGCTTCAGCCAATGTACGACCTGTGCCTTACAACCTGCGTTTGGACACTGACTCTGGGTTGCGTACCCAGTGTCTAGAAGTCGTGCGCCGCAAGTAACCTCTCGACTTTTTGGCTCTGTACTTCAGCTTCGTCGGCAACTTCGTTGTATTATACAGCTCGGCTCGACGGTGTGGCTTGGTGGCTCGGCGACTTCGCTTAGCAGCTTGGTATACAAATATTATACCAAATCCTAGGTTTTTGATCCTTCTAGAGCCGTTTCTACCCTTGTTTCAACCATCTAAGGCCAGTGTAACTCCATTTTGCTAAAACAGGTTATGATAGGAACGTACCTTGATAAGACATAAGGTTTAGTTAGGTTTCATTATTAAAAGACTATAAGTGTATAATATGGTTTTATAGGGAGTAGTTAGGCATCAGAGTTAACCTATCGCGAGTGACTTCGACCAAGGCCAGAGATGTACGTAACCTTACTGTTGGTGTTAGTTGACATGCCATGAATGTGCTGAGAGCTTTGCATGTCATGGATGTGGTGACTGGGAAACTATGATATGCTTACATAATGCTTAACTAAGCCGTTTTATGTAACATGACAAGGGAATGGAATGTTGTATGCATAATTCCATGGAGGTAAGCTTTAGGGACCTCACACATTTTGTGTGTCACATGCATATGCTTACTTCCCTGTTACGTTATGATGGTACGGACGCATACATTCCATATTATGCTCGCTATAATATCATGCAGCCCTTTCCTGTTCTGTGGCATCCAGTAACGTGTATCACGTGTACTCGACCAAGCCAGGCCCTAGCTGGCCCATATTTACATATGTTGGCCGTGTATGGAGAAGTACCACATCCACCCTGCCCAGATAAAGTAAGGACTTAAAGGCCATGTAAAGGGAATGGAAGACAAGCCCCTCTCAAGTTTTTATGCTTGTATTTGTGCATGTGTGCTGCACGTGATTTGCATGTGTTCTAAATGTGTATTGTATGCCTAACCCCAACAGTGGGGCAACTTACTGGTTATTTTATAAAATACTTAAGCCACGTGCTACCTACATTTTCAGGTAAAGGTAAGGCTCCCCTGTACGGTTGACGGTGAACATTGCGAAGGCCATGGAAGTTAAAGGGAGGGCTTGTAAGACAATAGATGCTCTTTTCGAGATTTCCTTTGAATAATAAATAATTGCATTTATTTTTCCTAGTTAGTTGTTGGTGGATTCCCGAGTTAGGTTGATCCTTCGTGTTATGAACCTGATTATAAAAGCCATGTCGTTGTTATTAAGGTTGTTTTATATGAGTTTTCGCATTTTTGCCTTATGAATGCAAGGTAACTTTGCTAATTAGGTTAAAGAAAATTAGAGGAGTTACCGTTGGTATCAAGGCGTTAGGTCATAGATCTTATACACTGGCCTACGATGTAGGTCTAAGGTACGTCCATGGTCCTCCAGCAAATGCACCGTCACCGTTAGGTATATGTTCCTCTTTTTTTTTTTTTTTTTTTTTGAATTAGGAATTTTTAATTAGTTGAAGCATACAATAGGGAATGTGTATTTTGTGATGAATGATATGATATGATGTGCACGTTCTCATGTGTTTAAATGTTAGTATGTTCAATGATGTGACAACATTGGTTGTAATATGATATATCTGGTGGCTACGATTAACGTATGTCTGTATGCATGTGCGGCCTGTGTGATTGTATCAAAGAATCTGCTAGATTAGTCTGTGACTCAGTAGCTACTGCTATGTTTAAATATGCCACCTAGAACACGGGGACGGGGTATTAGGGTTTGACTAACACTTAGGGGCAGAACCTAATATATCCATGCTTTTCCCGCCACCAGCGACACCTCAGCCCTCCCAAGACTCGACAACGCTTGGTGGACGCATTACAAATCGTCATACGAAACCTATCCGATAATCAACAAGCTAATGACTCAACCTCTACTCGGGAAGCTAGGTGCTACCTACTTTTTCAGGTAAAGGCGAGGCTCTCTTATATGGTTGATGGTGAACGCTGCGAAGGCCATCGAAGTTAAATGGAGGGCTTGTAGGACAGTAGATGCTCTGTTCGAGATTTCCTTTTGAGTAATAAATAATTGCATTGGTTTTCCCTAGTTAGCTGATTGTTGATTCCCGAGTTAAACTAATCCTTGGTGTTATGAACCCGCTTATAAAAGCCATGTCATTGTTTGTAAGGTTGTTTTATATGAGCTTCCGCATTTTCGTCGTATGAATGCAACGTAACGTCGCTGATTAGGTTAAAGAAAATTAGGGACATTACAATTTTTCTCTTTTAATAGTAAAACAAAGTTATCTCATTCATAGAGGGAGTTCTTAGAATAAACCATAACCTTTTCTCCACTCCACATGAAATTGTTTCCTTTCTTTAGAAGTGATGTGCTTACTACAATACTTATCTAATAAAAGCAAGTCACATCTCAATTATAAAGAGACTTTTAATAAAATTGTGCTGGCAATAAAATATCAAAGTTGATATCTAAAAATAAAATACTGACTTCAAAATGAATATACACGTCTCGATTTTATTCAAAAACTTGGAGCACTAAAATAGAGAAAAACTTGAGAAGAGACATCACAATGGAGTTAGGAAAAGTATGTGATTGGCGTTGGGACAGAAAAAAGGGTAATCTAAGTTTGGGGATGTGTGCGATTCTTTACTAAATAAAGCCTAACCTAACAAACAAATACGCTGAATATAGTTTCAATTTTTTTCGTTTTCTTTTAATAGCATTTTACATAAAAATCTATCTTTAAAAGTGTATCTTTGGTTTAGTGCAATGATCATATGTGTATATATATATAGTTCAAAAGGAACCAAATGAAACTCAAACAAGTTCTAAGTAATAAAAAATGAAGGCTATGAATAATCTTGGTATGATTTTGTTGTTTACGTTTGCATGAACTATTAACATTTTCACTTGTTTTGCAAACCAATATCCACATTCTCATTGGAAAGTGACGATTCTTAATTATCAAGACGTACCTTTACTGGCCCATTGCAAATCGAAAAACGATGATTTAGGTAAATAAGGGTGTTGCAGTGTGAAAAATTATTCAACTAGACCATATTATTTTTAGTATATCTAAATTTATGGATTTGATAATTTTTTATTTTTATTTTTATTTTTATTTAAGGGTTGGGGTGGAATTTCAAACTTCCACAAATCTGACAAATATAATATCCGGCATAAAAAAGTTCTAGATCAATGTGATGGTGTTAATCTAAAACATGCGGAAGCAATTTTGATCTTAGGCACTTTTAGAACATCAATTATTGTAAATAACTAGCATGTTCATAAGTATTAAAACCTAATGAGTTTAAATACTAACCTTTTGTAGTTCAAACTTCTTTTGCCTCACGAACCAGTTTCGAACCACCACTAGTGTCTTCTCCACTATCCTCCGGCCTTAGAACGGGATTGTGGAATCCGGTGAGTGACTAAACTTGGGAGGGATTTTGTATATGTGAAGAGAGTGTTTGTGAGAGGTTTTTCTCAAGGTTTTTCACAAGGATGAAGAAGACCTTCCATGTATCATGATCACTCTTTTTAAAGAGTCATGTTTGCATGTTCATGCAAATTTGAGATCACCAAATTTTGACACTTAAAATTTCACTCAAATGTTTGGGATTATGTGGCAAGCATGCATGTTTGAGTTAACCAAATTTTGACACTCAAAATTCCACTCAAACTTGTGGGTTTATTTGGCAAACATGCAAGTTTGGTTAAACCAAATTTTGACACCTCAAAATTCCACTAACATGGATTTTTCCATTAGATAAAAGTCAACATTTTGACTTTCTTCATTTTAATTCAACAATTAATTTGAATAATGAATTTCAAATGAAAGTAACATTAAATGATTATTTAAACTATTTAATTAATATTTAATATTAATTCAAATGCCAATCCCAATCAATTCCGACACATAATTGATTAAGATATTTAAATCTTATTTAAATATCTCAAATTCTCTCTTTTTGTTTAATTCGTAAATAAAACAAAATTGCGGTTAAATATATCGTATATATGTAACGCATATTCCCTAATTTGAATTCGAACACTTCGAACTCACTCGTCACACTGTTTTATGGTTTAGTCCGATATGAGCTAACAGAGGGACCTAATGGACCTATAGATCATGGGCTCCAACGATCCAAGATTAACCGTTTAAACTCATTAACCTGGTTAACCAACATTCGTTAACTACTAGGATACTCCACTATAGCCTAGTAGTTGCACTCCCCTCACTATAGATATATTTCTGTCCATCTGATATAACCATGATTAGTAAGTCGATCCTTCACAGGTTGTTCGTAACTAGAGCTGGGTCAATTTACCGTTTTACCCCTGAAGTTACTTCTTGTTCCTTATGTCTCATTGATCCTTTAATGAACAATTGGTTTGTGGTCCAACCAGTAAACCGAATTCCTCTCAGGCCAATGAGAGGGTGGGGCCCCTTGTTCAAGACCTGGAGTCAGTGCTTAAGGGAACTACCTTTCTTCTATCCCTAAAAGTGGGTAGGAGTGAATTCCGTCTTGCACCCCACGTCCCCAGCCATTCACCCAGTCTTACCCCTGAAATGGGAGGCCTGTTGAGTCGGCGAATTAGAGCCACTCTCACCCATGCAAATCTAAGGATAATTCCGAATAAACAGGAGTTCATGGTTAGCTCAGGATTAAAACCGAGTTACCTAGGTTATCGAATGAAAAGAAAATCAGTCTCAACAGTAAACGACATTAAAAGTGAGAGTGGTTTTCTTCATGGTTCGATCTTATGCAATACTCATTGCATAGGACACCCCCCCTCACATGTCTCCACATGTACAATTTAGTGATAACATTGTTTATATCATATACAAAAGTGGGCCGCATCCATAGTGTCCCCAGAATAAGGTACTCAGCCTTATCCTTATACTATAGATCATTTTAACTATATACTTGAACTTGATCCACTCTTATGTCTCTACATATAGTTCAAGTAATCATACTATAGCCAGAGTGTTCTTAGTTTATTGGATTTAGATTAATGATCGTAAAGTTCACTTTATTCAATAACAATTTTTACTGAATAAACATCAATAATAACTTTATTGAAAATAGAATATATCTTTGTTTACAAACTATGAGTTTTAGGACATAAAACCCAACACAAAGTTCATTTTCTTATCTCAATTTATGAAAAAAAAATATATATGAATTTGATTATTGAAAAATTATAGTCACAATTTTTTCTTATTTTTTATCTTTAGGGTTCAATTACAAGTTCGTTTGGGTTCAAACCATAACATAAAATATGTCAAAAAAAAATTTCTAGAAACATGTTTATTTTCTATTCTTTTCATTTTTTCGTTTGAATTTGTGCCCTGACATAACTTTCTGATTTAGGGGAGCATATTCTTCAGTTCAAACAGGAATATAGCTGGGAATTCAAGGAGAATTTATGGCAGACAACATTGTTCTGGTGTAACTTTAACAGCAATTATGGGAAGTTTTCGTTCGAGGTTTTTTGGCCAGAGAATGACAATTGGCTTCCAGACCGATGCAACTATTCACATTGCATTTGGGCTGCTGATGAGAAGGGTTTTTCTTTATATAATAGTCGAACAAAGGTATTCGAGCTCATTCATCCATGGAGTTCTTAGATAAGTCTATCATCGTCGTCTTACATCACATCAAATCTTTTCTTTTCAACACAAGTAATGTGCTGTGCTTGCTGTGGTACTACTCTAACAAAGTGTTTGTTAATCATTTAAGTTCTTAAATACAGGGAAACATTTAATATAAAAATGAGTACAAGGAGAAAATATTAAAGTTGCTATTGAAGAAAAAAATATTGACCTCAACGTCATTGTCAAAGTCTACATTTTATAGAAAAATTTCAAGCACAAAAATAAAATAAATTTGAAATTTATACACCATTCTGAAAATGAAACACAAACAAACTCTATAAAGGCGAAAAAACCAAAACTCGATCGACGAAAAATACGCGTTTGCGTCTCATTGCACCACGTGTCACAGCTATAGCCAAAAACTTCTTCGGCTTACGCGGCTCAGTTGGCTAGGCATGGCTTCGCAACTCAGAATCCAACTCCTCGGCTCGCTATGGTGTATTTTGCCCAAGTTTTACCGTCTCGACTATCCTAAAGCTGAAATGGACCTTGTTTAAGGATATTAAGGTCAGCATAAGGTTCAATTTCTTGACTTATGTTAAACCGAGTTAAGAAATTGTAGCTACCAATGAAACGAGATGTTCGTTTTAATACGAAAGGACAACTGATAATACTAGGAGAAATTTCAAGGGACGAAAAACAAACGTACTCGAATGTAGGGAGAATTCCAGTTAAGGCCAACCAAGTGAGTGGTCTTACTGTCAAATAGGTTGGACGACTTATTTAATGTATGACGAGATACGCCTAGTGGCCCTTTCACGTGTCATTTCTTATTTATATTTATGATCTTATGACTATAATGTATGATGATGATGTACGGTGTATGATGATGTACAATGAATGATGTGATGATGTTATAAAATGATATATGATACGTAAGAAGACATGGTAAGTTTATGATATGACATATGTTCGACTTGATGAGACATATGATATGATATGATTGACAAGCAATGTGATCAATTTGCATAATGCACAACCCCGATATACACATGAAAAGTTACGATAGAATGATATAATATAAATTAAAATGTTCGAGGGTTGTTATACAATATAATGAAAGGAAAAATGTTGGAATCACATGTACCATTGTGTGTTCATGCATCAAAGAATACCCTTTCATCTTTTACGTGTTGGGTTTTATGTCCTAAAACTCATAGTTTGTAAACAAAAACATATTCTATTTTCAATAAAGTTATTATTAATGTTTATTCAGTAAAGATTGTTATTGAATAAAGTGAATGTTACGATCATTAATCTAAATCCAATAAACTAAGAACACTCTAGCTATACTATGATTACATTAACTATATGTAGAGACATAAGAGTTGATCAAGTTCAAGTATTTTGTCAAAATGAACTATAGTACAGGGATAAGGATGAGTACCTTATTTTGGGGAAACTATGGATGGGGCCCATTTTTGTATATGATATAAACAATGTGATCACTAAATTGTACATGTAGAGACATGTAGAGACATGTGAGTGGGGGCATCCTATGCAATGAGTATTGCAAAAGATCGGACCATGAAGAAAACCACTCTCACTTTATAATGTCGTTTACTATTGAGACTAATGTTTTACATTCGATGACCTAGGTAACTCGATCTTAATCCTTAACTAACTATGAACTCCTGTTTATTCAGAATTATCTTTAGATTTGCATGAGTGAGAGTGGCACGAGTTCGCCGACTCAATAAGCCTACCATTTCAGGGGTAAGACTAGGTGAATAGTTGGGGACATAGGGTGTAAGCTGGAATTCGCTCCTACCCGCTTTTAGGGATAGTAGAGAGGTTGTTCCCTTAAGTACTAACTCCAGGTCTTGAACAAGGGGCTCCCACCCTCTCATTGGCCTGAGAGGGATTCGATTTACTGGTTGGACCACAAACCAATTGTTCATTAGAGGATCAGTCAGACATAAGGAACAAGAAGTAACTTCAAGGGTAAAACGGAAAATTGACCCAGCTCTAGTTACGAACAACCTGTGAATGATCGACTTACTAATCATGGTTATATCAAATGGACAGAAATATATCTATAGTGAGGGGAGTGCAACTACTAGGCTATAGTGGAGTGTCCTAGTAGTTAACGAATGTTGGTTAACAAGGTTAATAATTGTGTGCATACCATGTTAATTTCAAAGATTTAAATATTATGTTAAGACTAGGGTATTATGGTTGGAGATAATTAGTTTTAGACATAACCTTCACCTAAAAGCCTAACAGACCACCACGACTTACAAACCACCTTAAGAGTTACCCTTAGGCTGCAAGTTGTGTGAACCGTGTCAATAGTGTTAGGTTATGGAGTTTGCTCCCTGTATTTAGAGCTTGGTCAACGGTTATATCCAGTAAAGCTATATTTGGTAAAGCTCAAGGAATGTGGCGTTCAACATTGGAAGCTCAAGGATCAACAAGCCTTGGGGCTAATTCGGTTGACGCAATCCAGAAACGGGGCGTTCAACATTGTCAAGGAGAAGACAACGTCAGATCTATTGAAGGCGCTATCAAATATGTATGAAAAACCATCGGCTATGAACAAGGTGTATTTGATGCAGAGATTGTTTAATCTACAAATGTCTGAAGGTGGACCTGTTGCTGATCATATAAATGAATTCAATATGATCATAAGCCAACTGAGTTCGGTGGAAATTAATTTCGAAGATGAAATTAAAGCGTTGATTTTGATGTCATCCTTGCCCGAGTCATGGGATACTGTTGTTGCCGCAATCAGCAGTTCCCGAGGATCTGATAAACTGATGTTTGGTGAAATTCGAGATGTAGTTCTCAGCGAAAGTATTCGCAAACGAGAAAGTGGAGATTCATCAGACAATGCAATCAGTGTTGATCGAAGGGGAAGAATTAAATCAAAAAGCTCAAACAAACATGGGCGATCAAAATCAAAGAACTGGGGAAAATCTCTAAACAAACCCAACGTAACGTGTTGGAGCTGTGGAGGAAGAGGACACTTTCGAAAAGATTGTGCAAAACTGAAGAAGAAGCAGAATCATAAATCTGAAGAGGATGATGATTCTATATATACAAAAGAAGATACTGAGGACATTTTAATCCTTAGTGCCAGCTGATTCTTGGATTTTGGATTCAGGTGCATCGTTCCATTCATCTCCAAGTAAGGAATTGTTTCGAAATTTCAAATCAGGAAATTTCGGGAAGGTGTATCTTGCCGACAATAAAACTCTGAAGATTGAAGGGAAGGGAGATGTCTCCATACAAACTTGAGCAGGAAATCAGTGGACATTACAAGATGTGAGATACATTCCTGGTCTCAAGAAGAACCTGATCTCTATTGGTCAGTTGGATAGCACAGGCTATACAGCAGAGTTTGGAAAGAGTTCATGGAAGATTGTGAAGGGTGCCATGGTTGTTGCACGTAGCACAAAATCCGGAACCTTATACATTACTCCAGAGTGTATAAACATGACTGTTGCTGCTTGACTGTTGCTGCTGAGAATGCTTCCAATTCAAGTCTATGGCACAATAGACTTGGACATATGAGCATCAAAGAAATGAAGATGCTGACTGCGAAAGAAGCTTTAGAAGGCTTAAAATCTGTTGATATGAGCCTCTGTGAGAGCTGTGTTATGGGAAAATAGAAACGAGTTAGTTTCACAAAGGCTACCAGAGAACCGAAGAAAGTGCGGTTGGAAATGGTCCATACAGACGTCTGGGGACCATCTCCAGTTTCATCACTTGGTGGATCAAGGTACTACATCACCTTCATCGATGACTTCAGCAGGAAGGTATGGGTTTACTTTCTGAAACACAAGTCAGATGTGTTCACCACCTTCAGACCGGCTTGAAGATCAAATGCCTGAGGTCTGACAATGGAGGAGAGTACAAAAAATCAGAGTTTTATAACATTTTGTGCAGCTGAGGGAATTAGATTAATAAGAACAATTACCGGTAAGGCAAGACAAAATGGCATTGCAGAAAGAATGAACAGAACATTAAATGAGCGAGAAAGAAGCATGAGGATTCATTCTGGACTACCAAAGACATTCTGGGCTGATGCTGTAACACAACAGCATATTTGATTAATAGAGGGCCGTCAGTACCCTTGAAGTTCAAATTGCTCGAAGAAGTATGGACAGGAAAAGAACTCAAGTACTCTCACTAGAGAACTTTTGGTTGTACAGCGTATGTTCATGTTGATCTAGAGAAGAGAGATAAGCTTGATGCTAAAGCTGTGAAATGCTACTTCATAGGCTATGGCTCTGACATGTTCAGGTATAGGTTTTGGGATGAGAAAAATATGAAAATCCTAATACACTGCGATGTGACCTTTGATGAAAATGTCATGTACAAGGACAGAGAGAAGATAAACCCTGAGACTACAAAGCAAGTGGGAGTTGAACTTGAGTGGCAGGAAAATTCACGCAGTGATGTTACAATAGAAGCTCAAGAAACTCCTGATCCTATTACTGAAGAACCAGACGTGGAGCAAGTTGCACCTGAGCAGGTGTTGAGAAGATCATTCAGAACGACCAGAGCATCAGATAGATATTTCAGCCTCATAACATTATCTGTTGCTGACTGACGAAGGAGAACTAGTGTCCTTTGATGAGGCTCTACAAGTGGAAGATTCAACCAAGTGGGAGCAAGCCAGGGATGATGAGATGAGCTCACTTGAAAAGAATAATACGTGGGTGCTGACTGAGTTGCCTCCAGAAAAGAGAGCTCTGTTGAACAAATGGGTGTTTAGAATCAAAGTTGAACCAGATGGCAGAAGGAGGTTTAAGGCTCGGTTAGTAGTTAAAGGATATTCACAAAGAAAAGGCATTGATTATGCCGAGATCTTTTCTCCAGTGGTGAAATTAACTACTATCCGAATTCTACTGAGTATTGTTGCATCGGAGAATTTGCACCTTGAGCAAATGGATGTAAAAATGGCGTTTTTACATGGAGATCTAGATGAGGAGATCTATATGCAACAACCAGAAGGGTTTGCAGCTCCAGGCAAGGAGCACATGGTGTGTAAGCTCAATAAGAGCTTGTATGGACTGAAACAAGCACCGAGACAACGGTACAAGAAGTTTGACTCCTTTATGAGCAAGAGTGGTTTCCACAGGAGTGAAAAGGATCAGTGTTGCTACCTCGAGAAATACACTGATTCTTATGTGTTCCTACTCTTGTATGTGGATGATATACTAATTGCTGGATCAAGTATGTGGGAGATAAACCACCGAAGGCAAGCTTGTCTTCAGTATTTGAGATGAAAGATTTAGGTGCAGCGAAGCAGATCCTTGGGATGAGGATTTCTCGAGATAGATCTGCTGGCACATTAAATCTATCCCAAGAGCAGTACATTGAAAGGTGTTGTCCAAATTCAAGATGAATAACGCTAAACCCAGGAATACCCCCTTGGCAAATCATATTAAATTGTCAAAGGGGCAATCTCCCAAGACAGTTGAGGAATGTGAGCACATGACAACAGTTCCGTATGCTTCTGCAGTTGGGAGTTTGATCTATGCTATGGTCTGCACTAGACTTAACAGAACACATGCAGTGGGAGTTGTTAGCTGTGAAGTGGCTTCTGAGATATCTGAGAGGTACATCCAATACTTCACTTTGTTATGACAATGGCAAAGTAGTTTTGTAAGGTTTTGTGGATGTAGATATGAGTGGAGATGTAGACTTCAGCAAGAGCACATCTGGATATATCTACACTATAGATGGAACAACAGTGAGTTGGATGTCCAAGCTTCATAAATGCGTTGCTCTTTCATCTACTGAAGCTGAGTACGTGGCCATAGCTGAAGCTGGAAAGGAGATGATATGGATGACAGACTATCTAGAAGAATTAGGCCGGAAGCAATGCAAGAAGATCCTTTATACAGATAGTTAGAGTGCCATACAGTTGGTGAAAAACCCAGTCTATCATTCAAGGACAAAACACATTAGAAGATGGTACCATTTCACTCACAGGTTAGTGGAAGAAGGCGATATGTGTTTGGAGAAGATAGAGGGTGCAAAGAATCAAGCAGACATGTTGAGAAAATGTGTTGATGTTGGAAAATTAAGTTATGCAAAGCCCTAATTGATATGGTGTAGGATCAGTCTCCAAGTGGGAGAATTGTTAAGTTATGGAGTCTGGTCCCTGTATTTATAGCTTGGTCAACAGCTATATCCGGTAAAGCTATATTTGGTAAAGCCATATTTGGTAAAGCCATATATGGTAAAGCTATATCCGGTAAAGCAATATATGGTAAATAGCTATATAGAGTAGATGGTTAAATCTGGTAAAGCTATATATAGTAGACTGAACCATATATATATCCCGTCCAGTAGAGCTTTGAAAGATGTACTTTCTATTCTCTGTACTCTCTCTTGTTGTACATACTGATGTCATCAATAAAAAAAAAAAAAATCCTTTTAGCCAGAGTTCTTGCAATTTTCTCTATCCTATTCTTTGTGTTCATCTATATCGAGCGTGTGCGTTGTTGTGCGATCCTAATAAATAGTTCCGTGGGGGATTAGGGATTTCTTATCAAAACCCAAGTGTTCCAAGGCATTTTGCGTAGGAAATGAGAGACCCACATCGAACACGCCATTAGCTGGATGGGATAAGGGAGGGGTCGGGCACCCCAATGAGGGTGACTTTATGGACCTGGGAGGTTTCAGCTCACCCCCTAGGTAAGACACCATATAGTCTCATATAAGACATGCACAAAGTAGGGTCTCATAGAGCATCGCCAGTCATTCACAACTCAACATAAGGAACTCTTAATGTTTAAAAGGGAAAGATGAAGACATGAGGATGGAGGCATGAATAGTCCCAAGGGAATAAGATCAGAACTAGACGTCTTAGAGCCAAAGAGAAAAAGCCTATTATGTATTACGTATCATCGTCAGTGGTAAGAACACTGCTAATAGATATTACTCATTACAAATCATCGTCAACAGTAAGCCCACCGCTAGCAGATATTGCCCTTTACATATCGCAATCAGCATCACTGTAAGCCCACCGCTTGAAGATATTGGCTGCTACATAGCGTTGTCAGACTCACGATAATCCCACACACTGCCCATTCCTATCATCGTCAGCCTCAAAGTAAGCCAATTGCTTTTAGATATTGCCCATTACGTATCGCTATCACTCTCACGATAAGCCTACTTCTAACTGATATTGCTCGTTACGTATCGTCGTTATTCTAACATCAAGTTCAAGCCAACGTCTAAAAGATATTGACCATTACACATCGTCATCAGCCTCATGGTAAGCCAACTTCTAGCAGATATTGCATGTTACGTATCAACGTCAGCCTAATGGTAAGCTCAAACCCACTTCTAGTAGATATTGCACGCAACGTATCATCCTAACTCTAACGGTCAGCTCAAGCACATTTCTAGTAGATATTACTCGTTATGTGCGCCATCAGTCTGATGGTAAGCTCAAGCCCACTTCTAGTAGATATTGCTTGTTACGAATTGTCATCCGTCTCACAGTAGCTCAAGCCCACTTCTAGTAGATATTGCTTGTTACAAATTGTTGTCAGTCTCACAGTAAGCTCAAGCCCACTTCTAGTAGATATTGCTTGTTACGAATTGTCGTCAGTCTTATGGTAATATCAAGCCCACTTCTAGTAGATATTGCTCGTTACATATCTCCCTCACCCTAACAGTAAGCCAATTTCTAGTAGATATTTCCCGTTACGTATCGCTGTCAGCCTTATGGGTAAGCTCAAGCCCACTTGTAGTAAATATTGCCCATTACGCATCGTCGTAAACCTAACGGTAAGCTCAAGCCCATTTTATGTATGAACATGAACCTCATGGTAAGTCCATTTGTAGCAGATACTGCTTGTTACGTATCAACGTAAGATCAATGAAAAACTTAAGCCCACTTTGAGCAGATACTGCTCCTTACGTATCGCTGTCAGCCTTACGGTGAGCGCAAGCCCACTTCTAGCAAATATTACTCTTAAGCCTAACGGTAAGTTCAAGCCCACTTTTAGCCAATATTGCTCGTTACGTATTGCCGTCAGCCTAACGGTAATCTCAAGCCCACTTATAGTAGATATTGCCTGTAAGCCTCAGAGCAAGCTCAAGCCCACTTCTAGCAGATATTGTCCATTACATATCGTCATTAGCCTAATAGTAAGCCCACTTCTAGCAGATATTACATGTTACTATCGCCGTCAACGTAATAGTATCATTGTCAGTCTTATAGTAAGCCCACTTCTAGCAGAATTTGCGCATTACATATCGTCGTCAATCTCATGTGTAAGCTCAAGTTCACTTGATATGAATCCTAAGAGACATCAATCATACAATATACTTTAATGAAGATGTGAAGAAAATGTTGTTGAAATTATAAAATATATTTCAATTCATGCCACGTTGAAGAAGAATGAACATTCATTATATTTCATTAATGTATTTTAAAACTTTTTACTTATTTTAAAGTTACATTTACACAGTGGCTAATTATAGTCATAAAATATATTAATTATGGTGTATGAATGTTACAACTCTTGGAATGCCTTTAATAGTTTCATTTCGAGGCTATATAAAACTATGTATGTTTTATTTGTAAGTGGACTTGGAAAATATAGTAAAAGCGGTTGACTTACTATCTCGTCAGCCTCATAGTTTGAATGTTTAATTAGAAGTCTAATACTTTTGGTTGAGGGGTCAACAATTTTTTAATGCACAAGGTTTATTGCAAGTTCGTATAGTTTTGAGTTAATTTAATTTTATTTTTGTTAGAAAATATGTCGAAATATGTCGAGTGGAAAGTTCAAACTTTTGAGTTATTGATTGATGCATATGTCATCTTAGTTAATTGAGCTAAGCACAAATGTAACGACCCCAATTTCCTATTATAATCAAGGTCGCCACTACATTTACAACAATAAACTTAAAGGTTCATAATAAAGTTGTTAAAATAATTGGCAGAAAATAATTGTAACCTTTGTTTGAGGTTTTCTCCATTGTAAGCGCATTCATTGATGAGTCCTTGAAAAAAATAATTACCTTCCCTTACTTCACATGAAATCTTTTCTTTTCTTTACCCGTTGTTTGCTTGCTATAATATTATGATAAAAACAAGTACACTAAACTTTTGAATTCCCAATTATATGGAAAATTTTAATATAAAAATTTGTATTTGTCAACAAAATATCTAAATTAGTTGTAATATCGAGTAAAGGAGATATACATGAATGAACCGATTAGAGAAGAAACCTGTCTCTTACTTACAAAATTTCGGAGAAACAATTATTTTTTTAATGACTTCACTTTGTTGAAAAAAAAAAAAAAAAAGAACTCATCTTATTAATATCTATATTTCCCAATATGTACATTCTCAATTGGTTTGTGTTTAATTTTGCTTTCTCGGTCAATATTTCACAATGATTATATATATAATATATAAAGATATGTTATGTGTTTACAACTTTAAATATGGTTTGTTCAAAATGAGAAACAGAAGTGGAATTGAAATTACAATCTCTATTAATATTTACCCCTTTAAATAGAATAGAAGCTACCAACTTACTAGAAACAAGAAGAAAATATACTAACAAATATATTCCATAACTAATTATAGTTATATTGCAAAATCAAATTGTTGTTTTCACAAAGCTTTATGTAAGAAAATCAAATTGTTGTCTTTCCAAATCTTCCGTGAAAACATCTGCCAACGAAGTGGAGTAAGTTAAGCTGTAGGAGAACATGTCTCTTTGTAATCAATACCTTCAACCTGAGTAATCCTTTGCTACTAGCCAGGCTTTATAATAGTTAACAGAATCATTAGAGTTGTATTTAATCTTGTACACCCAACGACAGACAATTACTTTATGGCAAGCTGGTAGACAAATGAGAGACAAAGTATAATTACGTTCCAAAGCAGCAATTTTAGCATTCATAGCCTGTTGCAATAATGGGTTGCCAATTGTCTCATCGTAGGTTTTAGGTTCTGTCTAAGTTGTAATAAAAGCTAGAAAAGCACGTTTAGTAGGAGAAAAATGAGAGAATGAAAGATAATGGTGTAGAGGATACATAGTGCCACTAGAAGACATCTCATAATCATTATACAAAGATGGAGGCTATTTGTGTTAGGTTATGGAGCCTGCTTCTTATTTATAGCTTGGTCAACGGTTATATCCGGTAAAGCTATATTTGGTAAAGCTATATATAGTAAAGCTATATATGATAAAGCTATATCCGGTAAAGCTATATATGGTAAATGCTATATATAGTAGATGACTAAATCTGGTAAAACTATATATAGTAAACTAAACCATATATATATTTCATCCGGTAGAGCTTTGAAAATGTACTTTCTATTCTCTGTAGTCTCTCTTGTTGTACATACTTGAAGTCATCAATAAAAAAATCCTTTTAGCCAGAGTTCTCCTTGCAATTTTCTCTTTCCCATTCTTTGTGTTCATCTAGATCGAGCGTGTGCGTTGTTGTGCGATCCTAACAACTGGTATCAGAGCTAGGAAAAATTCACTACGATCTGTGAAGATGAAAAGTTCAAAGATTGAAATTGAGAAGTTTGATGGATCCGATTTTGGTTTTTGGAAGATGCAGATTGAAGATTATTTGTACCAGAAAGATCTTCAAGAACCTCAGTTGGGAGTGAAGGAGGATACCATGATCACGGAGCAGTGGAAGCTCAAGGATTGACAAGCCTTGGGGCTGATCTGGTTGACGCTATCCAGAAACGTGGCGTTCAACATTATCAAGGAGAAGACAACGTCATATCTATTGAAGGTGCTGTCAAATATGTATGAAAACCATCGGCTATGAACAAGGTGTATTTGATGCAGAGATTGTTCAATCTACAAATGTCTTAAGGTGGACCTGTTGCTGATCATATAAATAAATTCAATATGATCATAAGTCAACTGGGTTCGGTGGAAATTAATTTCGAAGATGAAATTAAGGCGTTGATTTTTATGTCATCCTTACCCGAGTCATGGGATACTGTTGTTGCCGCAATCAGCAGTTCCCGAGGATCTGATAAACTAAAGTTTGGTGAAATTTGAGATGTAGTTCTCAGCGAAAGTATTCGCAAACGAGAAACTGAAGATTCATCAGGCAATGCTCTCAGTGTTGATCGAAGGTGAAGAAGTAAATCAAAAAGCTCAAACAAACATGGGTGATCAAAATCAAAGAACCGGGGAAAATCTCCAAACAAACCCAACGTAACGTGTTGGAGCTGTGGGGGAAAAGAACACTTTCGGACAGATTGTACAAAACTGAAGAAGAAGCAGAATCATAAATCTGAAGATGATGATGATTCTATATATACAACAGAAGATGCTGAGGACGTTTTAATCCTTAGTGTGGACAGTCCAGCTGAATCCTGGATTTTGGATTCAGGTGCATCGTTCCATTCGTCTCCAAGTAAGGAATTGTTTCGAAATTTTAAATCAGAAAATTTCGGGAAGGTGTATCTTGCCGACAACAAAACGTTGGAGATTGAAGGAAAGGGAGATGTCTCCATACAAACTCCAGCATGAAATCAGTGAACATTACAAGATAACAGATACATTCTTGGTCTCAAGAAGAATCTGATCTCTATTGGTCAGTTGGATAGCACAGGCTATGCAGTAGAGTTTGGAAAGAGTTCGTGGAGGATTGTGAAGGGCGCCATGGTTGTTGCACGTGACACAAAATTCGGAACCTTATACACTACTGCATAGTGTATAAACATGACTGCTGCTGCTGAGAGTGCTTCCAATTCAAGTCTATGGCACAATAGACTTGGACATATGAGCGTCAAAGGAATGAAGATGCTGTCTGCGAAAGGAGTTTTAGAAGGCTTAAAATCTGTTGATATGGGCCTTTGTGAGAGCTGTGTTATGGGAAAACAGAAACGAGTTAGTTTCACAAAGGCTGCCAGAGAACCGAAGAAAGTGCGGTTGGAAATGGTCCATACAGACGTTTGGGGATCATCTCCAGTTTCATCACTTGGTGAATCAAGGTACTACGTCACCTTCATCGATGTCAGCAGGAAGGTATGAGTTTACTTTCTGAAACACAAGTCAGATGTGTTCACCACCTTCAAGAAGTGGAAAGCTGAAGTTGAAAATCAGACCGGCTTGAAGATCAAATGCTTGAGGTCTGACAATGGAGAAGAGTACAACAAATCAGAGTTTATAACATTTTGTGCAGCTGAGGGAATTAGATTAATAAGAACAATTACCGGTAAGGCAAGACAAAATGGCATTGCAGAAAGAATGAACAGAACATTGAATGAGCGAGAAAGAAGCATGAGGATTCATTCTGGACTACCAAAGACATTCTGGGCTGATGCTGTGAACACAACAGCATATTTGATTAATAGAGGGCCGTCAGTACCCTTGAAGTTCAAATTGCTCGAAGAAGTATGGACAGGAAAAGAACTCAAGTACTCTCACTAGAGAACTTTTGGTTGTACAGCGTATGTTCATGTTGATCTAGAGAAGAGAGATAAGCTTGATGCTAAAGCTGTGAAATGCTACTTCATAGGCTATGACTCTGACATCTTTGGGTATAGGTTTTGGGATGAGAAAAATATGAAAATACTAAGACACTGCGATGTGATCTTTGATGAAAATGTCATGTACAAGAACAGAGTGAAGATAAACCCTGAGACTACAAAACAAGTGGGAGTTGAACTTGAGTGGCAGGAAAATTCACGCAGTGATGTTACAACAGAAGCTCAAGAAACTCCTGATCCTATTGCTGAAGAACCGGACGTGGAGCAAGTTGCACCTGAGCAGGTGTTGAGAAGATCATCCAGAACTACCAGAGCACCAAATAGATATTCAACCTCATTACATTATCTGTTGCTGACTGACGAAGGAGAACTAGAGTCCTTTGATGAGGCTCTACAAGTGGAAGATTCAACCAAGTGGGAGCAAGCCATGGATGATGAGATGAACTCACTTGAAAAGAATAATACGTGGGTGCTGACTGAGTTTCCTACAGGAAAGAGAGCTCTGTTGAACAAATGGGTGTTCAGAATCAAAGTTGAACCAGATGACAGAAGGAGGTTCAAGGCTCGGTTAGTAATTAAAGGATATTCACAAAGAAAAGACCTTGATTATGTCGAGATCTTTTCTCCAATGGTGAAATTAACTACTATCTGAATTTTGCTAAGTATTATTGCATCGGAGAATTTGCACCTTGAGCAAATGGATGTAAAAACGGCATTTTTACATGGAGATCAAGATGAAGAGATCTATATGCAACAACTAGAAGTTTTTGCAGCTCCAGGCAAGGAGCTCATGGTGTGTAAGTTCAATAAGAGCTTGTATGGACTGAAACCAGCACCGAGACAATGGTACAAGAAGTTCGACTCCTTCATGAGTAAGAGTGGTTTCCACTGGTGTGAAAAGGATCAGTGTTACTATCTCGAGAAATACACTGATTCTTATGTGTTTCTACTCCTGTATGTGGATGATATACTAATTGCTGGATCAAGTATGTGGGAGATAAACCACCTGAAGGCAAGCTTGTCTTCAGTATTTGAGATGAAAGATTTAGGTCAGCGAAGCAGATCCTTGGGATGAGGATTTCTCGAGAT
Organism: Cucurbita moschata; assembly: GCF_002738365.1. Lineage (NCBI taxonomy): Eukaryota > Viridiplantae > Streptophyta > Magnoliopsida > Cucurbitales > Cucurbitaceae > Cucurbita > Cucurbita moschata. Next base: position 96,713 of record NW_019268595.1, on the reverse strand, counting down.
AGATCTGCTGGCACATTAGTGGACAACGCTTAGTGGACGCATTACAAATCGTCATACGAAACCTATCCGGTAATCAACGAGCTAATGACTCAGCCTCTACCAGGGAAGCTAGGTGCTACCTACATTTTCAGGTAAAGGCAAGGTTCTCCTGTATGGTTGACGGTGAACGCTGCGAAGGCCATCGAAGTTAAATGGAGGGCTTGTAGGACAGTAGATGCTCTGTTCGAGATTTCCTTTTGAGTAATAAATAATTTCATTTGTTTTTCCTAGTTAGCTGATTGTTGATTCCCGAGTTAGACTGATCCTTGGTGTTATGAACCCGCTTATAAAAGCCATGTCATTGTTCTTAAGGTTGTTTTATATGAGCTTCCGCATTTTTCGTCTTATGAATGCAACGTAACGTCACTGGCTAGGTTAAAGAAAATTAGAGACGTTACAGTTTTTCTCTTTTAATAGTAAAACAAAGTTATCTCATTCACAGAGGGAGTTCTTAGAATAAACCATAACCTTTTCTCCACTTCACATGAAATCGTTTCCTTTCTTTAGAAGTTATGTGCTTACTACAATACTTATCTAATAAAAGCAACTCACATCTCAATTATAAAGAGACTTTTAACAAAATTGTGCCCGTATGGCAATAAAATATCAAAGTTGATATCTAAAAATAAAATACTGACTTCAAAATGAATATACACGTCTCGATTTTATTCAAAAACTTGGAGCACTAAGATAGAGAAGAACTTGAGAAGAGACATCCCAATGGAGTTGGGCAGAGTATGTGATTGGCGTTGGTAGAGAAAAAAGGGTAATCTAAGTTTGGGGATGTGTGTGATTCTTTGCTAAATAAAGCCTAACCTAACTAACAAACACGCTGAATATCGTTTCAAATTTTTTCGTTTTCTTTTAATAGCATTTTACATAAAAATCTATCTTTAAAAGTCGTTAAAAATGTATCTTTGGTTTAGTGCAATGATCATATGTATAAATATAGTTGAAAAGGATCCAAATGAAACACAAACAAGTTCTAAGTAATAAAAAATGAAGGCTATGAATAATCTCTGTATGATTTTGTTGTTTACTTTTTGCATAAACTACTAACATTTTCACTTGTTTTGCAAACCAATATCCACATTCTCGTTGGAAAGTGACGATTCTTAATTATCAAGACGTACCTTTATTGGCCCATTGCAAATCGAAAAACGATGATATAGGTAAATAAGGGTGTTGCACGGTGAAAAATTATTCAACTAGACCATATTATTTTTCGTATATCTAAATTTATGGATTTGATAGTTTTTTATTTTTTATTTTTATTTAAAGGTTGGGTGGAATTTCAAACTTCCACAAATCTGACAAATATAATATCCGGCATAAAAAAAATTCTAGATCAATGTTCATTTTCTTATCTCAATTTATGAAAAAAAAAATAATAAAAAATATGAATTTGATTATTGAAAAATTATAGTCACAATTTTTTCTTATTTTTTTATCTTTAAGGTTCAATTACAAGTTCTTTTGGGTTAAAACCATAACATAAAATATGTCAAAAAAAATTCGAGAAACATGTTTATTTTCTATTCTTTTCATTTTTTCATTTGACTTTGTTCCGTGACATAACTTTCTGATTTAGGGTAGCATATTCTTCAGTTCAAACAGGAATACATCTGGGAATTCAAAGAGAATTTGTGGCAGACAACATTGTTCTAGTGTAACTTTAGCAGCAATTATGGGAAGCTTTCGTTCGAGGTTTTTTAGCCAGAGAATGACATTTGGCTTCTTCAGATGTTGATCTGAGTGGTGATGTAGACTCTAGCAAGAGCACATCTGGATATATCTACACTATAGATGGAACAGCAGTGAGTTGGATGTCCAAGCTTCAGAAATGCGTTGCTCTTTCATCTACTGAAGCTGAGTACGTGGCCATAGCTGAAGCTGGAAAGTAGATGATATGGATGACAGACTATCTAGAAGAATTAGGTCGGAAGCAGTGCAAGAAGATCCTTTACACAGATAGTCAGAGTGCCATACAATTGGTGAAAAACCCAGTCTATCATTCAAGGACAAAACACATTAGAAGACGGTACCATTTCACTCGCAGGTTAGTGGAAGAAGGCGATATGTGTTTGGAGAAGATAGAGGGTGCAAAGAATCCAGCAGACATGTTGACAAAATGTGTTGTTGGAAAATTAAGGTTATGCAAAGCCCTAATTGGTATGGTGTGGATCAGTCTCCAAGTGGGAGAATTGTTAGGTTATGGAGTCTGCTCCCTGTATTTATAGCATGGTCAACGACTATATCCGGTAAAGCTATATTTGGTAAAGCCATATATGGTAAAGCTATATCCGGTAAAGCTATATCCGGTAAAGCTATATATGGTAAATAGCTATATATAGTAGATGGTTAAATCTGGTAAAGCTATATATAGTAGACTGAACCATATATATATCCCGTCCAGTAGATGTACTTTGAAAGATGTACTTTCCATTCTCTAGACTCTCCCTTGTTGTACATACCTAAAGTCATAAAAAAAAAAAAATTATTTTAGCCAGAGTTCTCCGTGCAATTTTCTCTATCCTGTTCTTTGTGTTCATCTAGATCGAGCGTGTGCATTGTTGTGCAATCCTAACAAATAGTTCCGTGAGTGATTAGGGATTTCTTATCAAAACCCAAGTGTTCCCAGCCATTTTGCATAGGAAATGAGAGACCCACATCGAACAGGCCATTAGCTGGATGGGATAAGGGAGGGGTCGGGCACCCCAATGAGGGTGACTTTATGGACCTGGGAGGTTTCAGCTCACCCCCTAGGTAAGACACCATATAGTCTCATATAAGACATGCACAAAGTAGCGTCTCATAGAGGATCGCCAGTCATTCACAGCTCAACATAAGGAACTCTTAATGTTTAAAAGGAAAGGATGGAGACATATGGATGGAGGCATGAATAGTCCCAAGGGAATAAGACTAGAACTAGACTTCTTAGAGCCAAAGAGAAAAAGCCTATAATGTATTACGTATCACCATCAGCGGTAAGAATACTGCTAACAGATATTGCTCATTACAAATCACCGTCAACGGTAAGCCCACCGCTAGCAGATATTGCCTGTTACATATCGCAATCAACATCATTGTAAGCCCACCGCTTGCAGATATGCTTGCTACATAGCATCGTCAGCCTCACAATAAGCCCACACACTGCCCATTCCTATCATCGTCAACCTCAAAGTAAGCCAATTGCTTTTAGATATTGCCCATTGCGTATAGCTATCACCCTCACGATAAGCCTACTTCTAACTGATATTGCTCATTACGTATCGTCGTTATTCTAACAGCAAGTTCAAGCCAACTTCTAGAAGATATTGACCGCTACACATCATCATCAGCCTCACAGTAAGCCTACTTCTAGCAGATATTGCATGTTACGTATCACCGTCAGCCTAATGGTATGCTCAAACCCACTTCTAGTAGATATTGCACACAACGTATCATCGTAACTTTAACGGTCAGCTCAAGCACATTTCAAGTAGATATTACCCGTTATGTGCGCCATCAGTCTAATGGTATGCTCAAGCCCACTTCTAGTAGATATTGCTTGTTACGAATTGTCATCCGTCTCATAGTAGCTCAAGCCCACTTCTAGTAGATATTGCTTGTTACAAATTGTCGTCAGTCTCACGGTAAGCTCAAGCCCACTTCTAGTAGATATTGCTTGTTACGAATTTTCGTCAGTCTAATGGTAAGGACAAGCCCACTTCTAGTAGATATTGCTCGTTATATATCGCCCTCACCCTAATAGTAAGCCAACTTCTAGTAGATATTTCCCGTTACGTATCGCTGTCAGCTTTATGGGTAAGCTCAAGCCCACTTGTAGTAAATATTGCCCATTACGCATCGTCGTAAACCTAACGGTAAGCTCAAGCCCATTTTATGTATCAACATGAACCTCATGGTAAGTCCATTTGTAGCAGATACTGCTTGTTACGTATCAATGTAAGATCAATGAGAAACTTAAGCCCACTTTGAGCAGATACTGCTCCTTACGTATCGCTGTCAGCCTAATGGTAAGCGCAAGCTCACTTCTAGCAAATATTACTCTAAAGCCTAACGGTAAGTTCAAGCCCACTTTTAGCCAATATTGCCCGTTACGTATTGCCGTCAGCCTAACGGTAATCTCAAGCCCACTTATAGTAGATATTGCCTATAAGCCTCAGAGTAAGCTCAACCCACTTCTAGCAGATATTGCCCATTACGTATCGTCATTAGCCTAATAGTAAGCCCACTTCTAGCACATATTACATGTTACTATCGCCGTCAACGTAATAGTATCATTGTCAGCCTTATAGTAAGCCCACTTCTAGCAGATTTTGCGCATTACATATCGTCGTCAGACTCATGTGTAAACTTAAGTCCACTTGATATGAACCCCAAGAGACATCAATCATACAATAGACTTTAGCGAAGATGTGAAGAAAATATTGTTGAAATTATCAAAATATATTTCAATTCATGCCACGTTGAAGAAGAATGAACATTCATTGTATTTCATTAATGTATTTCAAGACTTTTTACTTATTTTAAAGTTACATTTACACAGTGGCTAATTATAGACATAAAGTATATTACTTATGGTGTATGAATGTTAGAACTCTTGGAATGCATGTTTATTTTCTATTCTTTTCATTTTTTCGTTTGAATTTGTGCCCTGACATAACTTTCTGATTTAGGGGAGCATAGTCTTCAGTTCAAACAGGAATATAGCTGGGAATTCAAGGAGAATTTATGGAAACAACATTGTTCTCGTGTAACTTTAGCAGCAATTATGGGAAGCTTTCGTTCGAGGTTGGCTTCCAGACCGATGCAACTATTCGCATTGCATTTGGGCTGCTTATGAGAAGGGTTTTTCTTTATATAATAGTCGAACAAAGGTATTCGAGCTCATTCATCCATGGATTTCTTAGATAAATCTATCATCGTCGTCTTACATCACATCAAATCTTTTCTTTTCAACACAAGTAGTGTGTTGTACTTGCTATAGTACTACTCTAACAAAGTGTTTGTTAATCATTTATGTTCTTAAATATAAAAATGAGTACAGGGAGAAAATATTAAAGTTGCTATTGAAGAAAAAAATATTGACCTCAACCTCATTGTCAAAGTCTACATTTTATAGAAAAATTTCAAGCACAAAAATAAAATAAATTTGAAATTTATACACCATTCTGAAAATGAAACACAAACAAACTCTATAACGGCGAAAAAACCAAAACTCGATCGACGAAAAATACGCGTTTGCGTCTCACTGCACCACGTGTCACAGCTACAGCCAAAAACTTCTTCGGCTTACGCGGCTCAGTTTGCCAGGCATGGCTTCGCAACTCATAATCCAACTCCTCGGCTCGCTATGGTGTATTTTGCCCAAGTTTTGCCGTCTCGACTATCCTAAAGCTGAAATGGACCTTGTTTAAGGATATTAAGGACAGCATAAGGTTTAATTTTTCGACTTATGTTACACCGAGTTAAGAAATTGTAGCTACCAATGAAACGAGATGGACGTTTAATACGAAAGGACAACCGATAATACTAGGAGAAATTTCAAGGGACGAAAAACAAACGTACTCGAATTTAGGGAGAATTCCAATTAAGGCCAACCAAGTGAGTGGTCTTACTGTCAAATAGGTTGGACGACTTGTTTAATGTATGACGAGATACGCCTAGTGGCCCTTTCACGTGTCATTTCTTATTTATATTTATGATCTTATGACTATAATGTATGATGATGATGTACGGTGTATGATGATGTACAATGAATGATGTGATGATGTTATAAAATGATATATGATACGTAAGAAGACATGGTAAGTTTATGATATGACATATGTTCGACATGATGAGACATATGATATGATATGATATGATTGACAAGTAATGTGATCAATTTGCATAATGCACAACCCCGATATACACATGAAAAGTTACGATAGAATGATATAATATAAATTAAAATGTTCGAGGGTTGTTATACAATATAATGAAAGGAAAAATGTTGGGATCACATGTACCATTGTGTGTTCATGCATCAAAGAATACCCTTTCATCTTTTACGTGTTGGGTTTTATGTCCTAAAACTCATAGTTTGTAAAGTTATTATTATGTTTTCAATAAAGTTATTATTGATGTTTATTCAGTAAAGATTGTTATTGAATAAAGTGAATGTTACGATCATTAATCTAAATCCAATAAACTAAGAACACTCTAGCTATACTATGATTACATTAACTATATGTAGAGACATAAGAGTTGATCAAGTTCAAGTATTTTGTCAAAATGAACTATAGTACAGTGATAAGGATGAGTACCTTATTTTGGAGAAACTATGGATGGGGCCCATTTTTGTATATGATATAAACAATGTGATCACTAAATTGTACATGTGGAGACATGTGAGTAGGGACATCCTATGCAACGAGCATTGCAAAAGATCGGACCATGAAGAAAACCACTCTCACTTTATAATGTCGTTTACTATTGAGACTAATGTTTTTCATTCGATGACCTAGGTAACTCGATCTTAATCCTTAACTAACTATGAACTCCTGTTTATTCAGAATTATCTTTAGATTTGCATGAGTGAGAGTGGCACGAGTTCGCCGACTCAATAAGCCTACCATTTCAGGGGTAAGACTAGGTGAATAGTTGGGGACATAGGGTGTAAGCTGGAATTCGCTCCTACCCGCTTTTAGGGATAGTAGAGAGGTTGTTCCCTTAAGTACTGACTCCAGGTCTTGAACAAGGGGCTCCCTCCCTCTCATTGGCCTGAGAGGGATTTGGTTTACTGGTTGGACCACAAACCAATTGTTCATTAGAGGATCAGTCAGACATAAGGAACAAGAAGTAACTTCAAGGGTAAAACGAAAAATTGACCCAGCTCTAGTTACGAACAACTTGTGAATGATCGACTTACTAATCATGGTTATATCAAATGGACAGAAATATATCTATAGTGAGGGGAGTGCAACTACTAGGCTATAGTGGAGTGTCCTAGTAGTTAACGAATGTTGGTTAACAAGGTTAATAATTGTGTGCATACCATGTTAATTTCAAAGATTTAAATATTATGTTAAGACTAGGGTATTATGGTTGGAGATAATTAGTTTTAGACATAACCTTCACCTAAAAGCCTAACAGACCACCACGACTTACAAACCACCTTAAGAGTTACCCTTGGCTGCAAGTTGTGTGAACCGTGTCAATTGTGTTAGGTTATGGAGTCTGCTCCCTGTATTTAGAGCTTCGTCAACGGCTATATCCAGTAAAGCTATATTTGGTAAAGCCATATTTGGTAAACCATATTTGGTAAAGCTATATATGGTAAAGCTATATCCGGTAAAGCTATATATGGTAAATAGCTATATATAGTAGATGGTTACATCTTGTAAAGCTATATATAGTAGACTAAACCATATATATATCCCGTCCAGTAGAGCTTTGAAAGATGTACTTTCTAATCTCTGTACTCTCTCTTATTGTACATACCTGAAGTCATCAATAAAAATATAAAAAAAAAATCCTTTTAGCCAAAGTTCTCCTTGCAATTTTCTCTATCCTGTTCTTTGTGTTCATCTATATCGAGCGTGTGCATTGTTGTGCGATCCTAACAACTGGTATCAGAGCTAGGCAAAATTCACCACAATCTGTGTAGATGGAAAGTTCAAAGATTGCAATTGAGAAATTCGATGGATCCGATTTCGGTTTCTGGAAGATGCAGATTGAAGATTATCTGTACTAGAAAGATCTTCACGAACCTCTGTTGGGGGCGAAGCCGGATACCATGACTACGGAGCAGTGGAAGCTCAAGGATCAACAAGCCTTGGGGCTGATCCGGTTGACGCAATCCAGAAACATGGCGTTCAACATTGTCAAGGAGAAGACAACGTCAGATCTATTGAAGGCGCTATCAAATATGTATGAAAAACCATCGGCTATGAACAAGGTGTATTTGATGCAGAGATTGTTTAGTCTACAAATGTCTGAAGGTGGACCTGTTGCTGATCATATAAATGAATTCAATATGATCATAAGCCAACTGAGTTCGGTGGAAATTAATTTCGAAGATGAAATTAAAGCGTTGATTTTGATGTCATCCTTGCCCGAGTCATGGGATACTGTTGTTGCCGCAATCAGCAGTTCCCGAGGATCTGATAAACTGAAGTTTGGTGAAATTCAAGATGTAGTTCTCAGCGAAAGTATTCGCAAACGAGAAACTGGAGATTCATCAGACAATGCTCTCAGTGTTGATCGAAGGGGAAGAATTAAATCAAAAAGCTCAAACAAACATGGGCGATCAAAATCAAAGAACTGGGGAAAATCTCTAAACAAACCCAACGTAACGTGTTGGAGCTGTGGAGGAAGAGGACACTTTCGAACAGATTGTGCAAAACTGAAGAAGAAGCAGAATCATAAATTTGAAGATGATGATGATTCTATATATACAATAGAAGATACTGAGGACGTTTTAATCCTTAGTGTGGACAGCCCAGCTGATTCTTGGATTTTGGATTCAGGTGCATCGTTCCATTCATTTCCAAGTAAGGAATTGTTTCGAAATTTCAAATCAGGAAATTTCGGGAAGGTGTATCTTGCCGACAACAAAACTCTGGAGATTGAAGGGAAGGGAGATGTCTCCATACAAACTCGAGTAGGAAATCAGTGGACATTACAAGATGTGAGATACATTCCTGGTCTCAAGAAGAACCTGATCTCTATTGGTCAGTTGGATAGCACAGGCTATACAGCAGAGTTTGGAAAGAGTTCATGGAAGATTGTGAAGGGCGCCATGGTTGTTGCACGTGCCACAAAATCCGGAACCTTATACATTACTACAGAGTGTATAAACATGACTGTTGCTGCTGAGAGTGCTTCCAATTCAAGTCTATGGCACAATAGACTTGGACATATGAGCGTCAAAGGAATGAAGATGCTGACTGCGAAAGAAGCTTTAGAAGGCTTAAAATCTGTTGATATGAGCCTCTGTGAGAGCTGTGTTATGGGAAAATAGAAACGAGTTAGTTTCACAAGGGCTGCCAGAGAACCGAAGAAAGTGCGGTTGGAAATGGTCCATACAGACGTCTGGGGACCATCTCCAGTTTCATCACTTGGTGGATCAAGGTACTACGTCACCTTCATCGATGACTTCAGCAGGAAGGTATGAGTTTACTTTCTGAAACACAAGTCAGATGTGTTCACCACCTTCAGACCGGCTTGAAGATCAAATGCCTGAGGTCTGACAATGGAGGAGAGTACAACAAATCAGAGTTTATAACATTTTGTGCAGCTGAGGGAATTAGATTAATAAGAACAATTACCGGTAAGGCAAGACAAAATGGCATTGCAGAAAGAATGAACAGAACATTGAATGAGCGAGAAAGAAGCATGAGGATTCATTCTGGACTACCAAAGACATTCTGGGCTGATGCTGTGAACACAACAGCATATTTGATTAATAGAGGGCCGTCAGTACCCTTGAAGTTCAAATTGCTCGAAGAAGTATGGACAGGAAAAGAACTCAAGTACTCTCACTAGAGAACTTTTGGTTGGACAGCGTATGTTCATGTTGATCTAGAGAAGAGAGATAAGCTTGATGCTAAAGCTGTGAAATGCTACTTCATAGGCTATGGCTCTAACATGTTCCGGTATAGGTTTTGGGATGAGAAAAATATGAAAATCCTAATACACTGCGATGTGACCTTTGATGAAAATGTCATGTACAAGGACAGAGAGAAGATAAACCCTGAGACTACAAAGCAAGTGGGAGTTGAACTTGAGTGGCAGGAAAATTCACGCAGTGATGTTACAATAGAAGCTCAAGAAACTCCTGATCCTATTGCTGAAGAACCAGACGTGGAGCAAGTTGCACCTGAGCAGGTGTTGAGAAGATCATCCAGAACTACCAAAGCATCAGATAGATATTTCAGCCTCATTACATTATCTGTTGTTGACTGACGAAAGAGAATCAGAGTCCTTTGATGAGGCTCTACAAGTGGAAGATTCAACCAAGTGGGAGCAAGCCAAGGATGATGAGATGAGCTCACTTGAAAAGAATAATACGTGGGTGCTGACTGAGTTGCCTCCAGAAAAGAGAGCTCTGTTGAACAAATGGGTGTTTAGAATTAAAGTTGAACCAGATGGCAGAAGGAGGTTTAAGGCTCGGTTAGTAGTTAAAGAATATTCACAAAGAAAAGGCATTGATTATGCCGAGATCTTTTCTCCAGTGGTGAAATTAACTACTATCCGAATTCTACTGAGTATTGTTGCATCGAAGAATTTGCACCTTGAGCAAATGGATGTAAAAATAGCGTTTTTACATGGAGATCTAGATGAGGAGATCTATATGCAACAACCAGAAGGGTTTGCAGCTTCAGGCAAGAAGCACATGGTGTGTAAGCTCAATAAGAGCTTGTATGGACTGAAACAAGCACCGAGACAACGGTACAAGAAGTTTGACTCCTTTATGAGCAAGAGTGGTTTCCACAGGAGTGAAAAGGATCAGTGTTGCTACCTCGAGAAATACACTGATTCTTATGTGTTTCTACTCCTGTATGTGGATGATATACTAATTGCTGGATCAAGTATGTGGGAGATAAACCACCTGAAGGTAAGCTTGTCTTCAGTGTTTGAGATGAAAGATTTAGGTGCAGCGAATCAGATCCTTGGGATGAGGATTTCTCGAGATAGATCTGCTGGCACATTAAATCTATCCCAAGAGCAGTATATTGAAAGGTGTTGTCCAAATTCAAGATGAACAACGCTAAACCCAGGAATGCCCCCTTGGCAAATCATATTAAATTGTCAAAGGGGCAATCTCCCAAGACAGTTGAGGAACATGAGCACATTGCAACAGTTCCGTATGCTTCTGCAGTTGGGAGTTTGATCTTTGCTATGGTCTGCACTAGACCTGACAGAACACATGCAATGGGAGTTGTTAGCTGTGAAGTGGCTTCTGAGATATCTGAGAGGTACATCTAATACTTCACTTTGTTATGACAATGGCAAAGTAGTTCTGCAAGGTTTTGTGGATGCAGATATGAGTGGAGATGTAGACTTCAGCAAGAGCACATTTGGATATATCTACACTATAGATGGAACAGCAGTGAGTTGGATGTCCAAGCTTCATAAATGCGTTGCTCTTTCATCTACTGAAGCTGAGTACGTGACCATAGCTGAAGCTGGAAAGGAGATGATATGGATGACAGACTATCTAGAAGAATTAGGCCGGAAGCAGTGCAAGAAGATCCTTTATACAGATAGTCAGAGTGCCATACAGTTGGTGAAAAACTCAGTCTATCATTCAAGGACAAAACACATTAGAAGACGGTACCATTTCACTCACAGGTTAGTGGAAGAAGGTGATATGTGTTTGGAGAAGATAGACGGTGCAAAGAATCCAGCAGACATGTTGAGAAAATGTGTTGATGTTGGAAAATTAGGTTATGCAAAGCCCTAATTGATATGGTGTAGGATCAGTCTCCAAGTGGGAGAATTGTTAGGTTATGGAGTCTGCTCCCTGTATTTATAGCTTGGTCAACAGCTATATCCGGTAAAGCTATATTTGGTAAAGCCATATTTGGTAAAGCCATATATGGTAAAGCTATATCTGGTAAAGCAATATATGGTAAATAGCTATATAGAGTAGATGGTTAAATCTGGTAAAGCTATATATAGTAGACTGAACCATATATATATCCCGTCCAGTAGATGTACTTTGAAAGATGTATTTTCCATTCTCTAGACTCTCCCTTGTTGTACATACCTAAAGTCATCAAAAAAAAAAAAAAAATCCTTTTAGCCAGAGTTCTCCTTGCAATTTTCTCTATCCTGTTCTTTGTGTTCATCTAGATCGAGCGTGTGCATTGTTGTGCAATCCTAACAAATAGTTCCGTGAGTGATTAGGGATTTCTTATCAAAACCCAAGTGTTCCCAGCCATTTTGCATAGGAAATGAGAGACCCACATCGAACAGGCCATTAGCTGGATGGGATAAGGGAGGGGTCGGGCACCCCAATGAGGGTGACTTTATGGACCTGGGAGGTTTCACCTCACCCCCTAGGTAAGACACCATATAGTCTCATATAAGACATGTACAAAGTAGGGTCTCATAGAGCATCGCCAGTCATTCACAGCTCAACATAAGGAACTCTTAATGTTTAAAAGGAAAAGATGAAGACATGAGGATGGAGGCATGAATAGTCCCAAGGGAATAAGACCAGAACTAGACGTCTTACAAATCACCGTCAACGGTAAGCCCACCGCTAGCAGATATTGCCCTTTACATATCGCAATCAGCATCACTGTAAGCCCACCGCTTGAAGATATTGGCTGCTACATAGCGTCGTCAGACTCACGATAATCCCACACACTGCCCATTCCTATCATCGTCAGCCTCAAAGTAAGCCAATTGCTTTTAGATATTGCCCATTACGTATCGCTATCACTCTCACGATAAGCCTACTTCTAACTGATATTGCTCGTTATGTATCGTCGTTATTCTAACATCATGTTCAAGCCAACTTCTAAAAGATATTGACCGTTACACATCGTCATCAGCCTCATGGTAAGCCTACTTCTAGCAGATATTGCATGTTACATATCAACGTCAACCTAATGGTAAGCTCAAACCCACTTCTAGTAGATATTGCACGCAACGTATCATCCTAACTCTAACGGTCAGCTCAAGCACATTTCTAGTAGATATTACCCGTTATGTGCGCCATCAGTCTGATGGTAAGCTCAAGCCCACTTCTAGTAGATATTGCTTGTTACGAATTGTCATCCGTCTCACAGTAGCTCAAGCCCACTTCTAGTAGATATTGCTTGTTACAAATTGTCGTCAGTCTCACAGTAAGCTCAAGCCCACTTCTAGTAGATATTGCTTGTTATGAATTGTCGTCAGTCTTATGGTAAGATCAAGCCCACTTCTAGTAGATATTGCTCGTTACATATCTCCCTCACCCTAACAATAAGCCAATTTCTAGTAGATATTTTCCGTTACGTATCGTTGTCAGCCTTATGGGTAAGCTCAAGCCCACTTGTAGTAAATATTGCCCATTACGCATCGTCGTAAACCTAACGGTAAGCTCAAGCCCATTTTATGTATGAACATGAACCTCATGGTAAGTCCATTTGTAGCAGATACTGCTTGTTACGTATCAACGTAAGATCAATGAGAAACTTAAGCCCACTTTGAGCAGATACTGCTCCTTACGTATCGCCGTCAACCTAACGGTGAGCGCAAGCCCACTTCTAGCAAATATTACTCTTAAGCCTAACGGTAAGTTCAAGCCCACTTTTAGCCAATATTGCCCGTCACGTATTGCCGTCAGCCTAACGGTAATCTCAAGCCCACTTATAGTAGATATTGCCTGTAAGCCTCAGAGCAAGCTCAAACCCACTTCTAGCAGATATTGTCCATTACGTATCGTCATTAGCCTAATAGTAAGCCCACTTCTAGCAGATATTACATGTTACTATCGCCGTCAACGTAATAGTATCATTGTCAGTCTTATAGTAAGCCCACTTCTAGCAGAATTTGTGCATTACATATCGTCGTCAATCTCATGTGTAAGCTCAAGTTCACTTGATATGAATCCCAAGAGACATCAATCATACAATATACTTTAATGAAGATGTGAAGAAAATGTTGTTGAAATTATAAAATATATTTCAATTCATGCCACGTTGAAGAAGAATGAACATTCATTGTATTTCATTAATGTATTTTAAGACTATTTACTTATTTTAAAGTTACATTTACACAGTGGCTAATTATAGTCATAAAATATATTAATTATGGTGTATGAATGTTACAACTCTTGGAATGCCTTTAATAGTTTCATTTCGAGGCTATATAAAACTATGTATGTTTTATTTGTAAGTGGACTTGGAAAATATAGTAAAAGCGGTTGACTTACTATCTCGTCAGCCTCATAGTTTGAATGTTTAATTAGAAGTCTAATACGTTTATTTGAGGGGTCAACAATTTTTTAATGCACAAGGTTTATTGCAAGTTCGTACAGTTTTGAGTTAATTTAATTTTATTTTTGTTAGAAAATATGTCGAAATATGTCGAGTGGAAAGTTCAAAATTTTGAGTTATTGATTGATGCATATGTCATCTTAGCTAGTTGAGCTAAGCACAAACTTAACGACCCCAATTTCCTATTATAATCAAGGTCGCCACTACATTTACAACAATAAACTTAAAGGTTCATGATAAAGTTGTTAAAATAATTGGCAGAAATATAATTGTAACCTTTGTTTGAGGTTTTCTCCATTGTAAGCGCATTCATTGATGAGTCCTTGAAAAAAATAATTACCTTCCCTTACTTCACATGAAATCTTTTCTTTTCTTTACCCGTTGTTTGCTTGCTATAATATTATGATAAAAACAAGTACACTAAACTTTTGAATTCCCAATTATATGGAAAATTTTAATATAAAAATTTGTATTTGTCAACAAAATATCTAAATTAGTTGTAATATCGAGTAAAGGAGATATTCATGAATGAACCGATTAGAGAAGAAACCTGTCTCTTACTAACAAAATTTCGGAGAAACAATTATTTTTTTAATGACTTCACTTTGTTGAAAAAAAAAAAAAAAAAAAGAACTAACTTATTAATATCTATATTTCCCAATATGTACATGCTCAATTGGTCTGTGTTAAAAATGAGAAACAGAAGTGGAATTGAAAATACAATCTCCATTAATATTTACCCCTTTAAATAGAATAGAAGCTACCAACCTACTAGAAACAAGAAGAAAATATACTAATAAATATATTCCATAACTAATTATAGTTATATTGCAAAATCAAATTGTTGTCTTCACCAAGCTTTACCTAAGAAAATAAATTGTTGTCTTTCCAAATCTTCAGTGAAAACATCTGCCAACGAAGTTGAGTAAGTTAAGCTGTAGGAGAAAATGTCTCTTTGTAATCAATACCTTTAACCTGAGTAACCTTTTGCTACTAGCCGGGCTTTACAATAGTTAACAGAATCATCAAAGTTGTATTTAATCTTGTACACCCAACGACAGACAATTACTTTAGGCCAGGTGGTAGAGGAACAAGAGACAAAGTACAATTACGTTCCAAAGCAGCAATTTAAGCATTCATAGCCTGCTGCAATAATGGGTTGCCAACTGTCTCATCGTAGGTTTTAGGTTCTGTCTAAGTTGTAATAAAAGCTAGAAAAGCACGTTGCCAACTGTCTCATCGTAGGTTTTAGGTTCTGTCTAAGTTGTAATAAAAGCTAGAAAAGTGCGTTGAGTAGGAGAAGAATGAGAGAATGAAAGATAATGGTGTAGAGGATACATAGTGCCACTAGAAGACATCTCATAATCATTATGCAAAGATGGGGGCTATTTGGTACGAGTAGAACTGATATATCAGGTGGAATAGAATTAGAATTAGTGGTTGAATCACAAGAACGAACAGAAGGTGAAGAAATTTCAGGTAGGATAGGAGTAGAATTAGTGGGTGAATCTTCAGAAAGAACAAAAGCTGAAGGAGATGATGAAATAGGAGGAAAATAGATGTTTAAGTTA